>NC_051154.1:30429751-30569751 GCF_013339745.2 Dermacentor silvarum
TGAAGTGTGTCCTCTACATGGACACTGTGGGCTTTATCTCGGATATACCCACAACTCTAGTGGCGTCCTTCGCATCAACACTCGAGGACGTCGTCCTCGCAGACGTCATCGTTCATGTACTTGACCTGAGCCATCCCGACTGCGATGCTCAGCGCAATAACGTTCTTCAAACATTGGATAACATAGGCGTGCCGCCTAAGCTTCTCGACAGCATTATTGAAGTGGGCAACAAAATCGACCTATTGCCATCATTGCTGCCCGAGAGCGGACGGGAGTACATGCCGATTTCGTGTGTTGATGGCACAGGGCTTGCAGAACTGCGCATCCTCATCGAGCAGAGGCTCATCAAAAACACTGGCCGGTCAGTGGAAAGGTTTCGTGTTCCCACAGGAGGATCCGAATACAGCTGGCTGTACAGGGAGGGCACTTTCATTACGTGTACCGTGGACGATTGCGATAGTAACTATTCCATTGTGGATGTTGTACTCACATCTGCTACAAAGGCAAAGTTTACACACCTGTATGGGAGTACATATGGTCTGGAGTAAAAAGAAAATGTCTGTTTACTTAAACCACGGTTAAAATTATTTTGCCTTTGTCTTAGCGGTGCTCTTGAACCAAATATTTGTAAATTTCTTGCATGCAAGAACAATAGCAAGCAGTAGCACAGAAGTACCATGGTGAAGTAGGGGAGCGCAATCAACATATAAAAAAGTCATAGAAAAGGACAACACAAGCGCTTACTCGCAACTAACAGTTTATTGAAGGAAAGACATATATGAAGGAAACAGAACTGCACAATCGCCAAGCTTAACAAACGCTGCTCCTTACATGTGAATACTCAAAAATAATCAAGCCCAATGAAAATGCAACAGGCCACATGGCGCAGGCGTCAAATGTTAAAAGCGATAACCAAATCACAAATGGAAGCCTCATCCCATTTTTAGACTGGATGAGGCTTGCGGAAAAGTTGAGGTAAAATTGAAATTCCGTATTTAGATGGATTTTCATGAGGCTTGATTATTTTCTAATTTTCACAAGGAACAACCTTTATGCTTGGAGATCGCAGTTACGTTTCCTTTATATATGCGTTTTTCCTTCAAACTGTTCGTTGCAAGTAAATGCTCTTGTTCTTTTCGGCTTTCTATGTCTTCTAAGTGCTCCCCTAGTTCACTATAGAACCTTGCCAACTCGCCCAAATGTCTACCTTGCTACACCATACAAGTAGGGTGCTTCGTTTGCAAGCTTTATATTTTTTGAAATTCGGGGTGTAAAAGTTGGGTGTTTTAAAGAAAAGCCAGGGAGAAATGGGGGGGTTTTGCTCTCTGGCAGAAAAACTGGGAGGAATTGGGGTTTTGCCTGGCAGGGGCCCAAAGCTCTGGACTTTTCTGGCGACTCTTACAAACGATTAATACAAGCAAAATCACTCAAAGGAACATGTAATGCCAAAGAAAGCTACTCGCAAATCGTGTGACAAACTAGTATCTACATATCTCATCAGGCATTATTAATACATTTAACAGAAACCACATTACTGAAAACAGCAAATACAGACTGGTTTGACAATACCTAGGTTACTTTGACCTCTGCATTTTTTAAGTACAAAAACGTAGCGCTCACAGACACAGGAGACAAGATTCTTTTCCTTGCCTTAACAAGCCCTTGTTGACGGGCATTGTCGCAACCATTGGGAGCATTTCTGTGTCTATCCTAGGGATCGATCGGGCCTTTTGTCCTATTTTACTGGTTCCCAATATACACTCTTGAAAACAGAATTAATGAAATATCCACTAGACGTACCAGACCCACCTTTGAATGTAACATACTTGGGTACACATTCTGTCAACGACACAGCTACAGTTCCCGATACAGAGCAACTCTGAACTGTGTTAATTTGCTTGCTACAATGCATCACTGCAGTTTACTTGTATGCGACATGTGGAAAATGCAATGCAATGCGTTGTCATTATTATGTAAACACGGCTACACAAGAAAGCAACAAACTCATTCAATTAACGTTGGCAGGCACTGAATATATTTTTATATATATGCTGGTTTTCGCTTGAATGTTTAGTTAAAAAGGGGCATATATGATATTCGTATAACAATAATACTAGATTGACCACTTGATCACATAAGTTGGGAAGCATATATTAGTTTTCTAATACCTACATTTATTATTCTTTATGAAAGGGCAATCTTCGTGGAAAAATCGGGTTTAACCTGATTACCATAAATTTTGTTTGGGGTGCTAAACTTCGGAGTTATTAGGTTTTACCCGAAAATGAAGAGTAAAACCTGATCAATCTGCTACATTTCATTAAAGCTGCTACATTCATGCTACAAATTAAATTGCTCCAAAGCTGCAGCGTGCAATATGGGAGGCCACTGCAAAGACAAGTTGTGTGGAAGGTCAGGTGGCAGTCGACACCACCCTATGTGAAGAGTGTTGTCGCATCTCCTGCCACTTATAAAAGGTAAATGAGCTGAAGGGTCACTTGGCTAATCCAATCCAGTGTGCACTCGCGCATGTTCACGGTCAGCCATTTAGAAACTCTTTGCACCACATTCGCGGGTTGTGTGCAGTTTAGGAGGATATTCTGTTCGGCCTAGTAGTGTGTGCTTAGCACATTACGCTTGTTGGCTCGAGAGTGTGATTGTAGAGAGGAAGAGGCACGCATTATTTGTACCTCGTATTGGCAGCGTGTCCTTGGTCGGAGACACGTTCAACCGACATGCACTTTTCACGTTTGGCATGGCGACTGTCCGCACTCGGCAAACTGAAACTTACCACCTTGGATGTTATTAGCCGATTCGGTATGTCACGTTTATCTGTGTGCTCATAACGTAGTGCATTTGTAGCTCTGCCGTTTTAGTAGCTAAACAGAACTGCTCAAATGGTCATCCTGTATACCACACGTCACAGTATTGCCTCGAGTATTGCATGCCTTTGTGTGTCGTGCTTTACCACTGGGTACATGCAATACCTTCTTTTTCAAGTGTGCTGGTTGACTCACTGTGGCCGCGTGATGGTTATTTGTTTGTGATTGGTCGCGTATGCAGATTATCTTCAAGACTATTTGCAATGATGTACACAGGTACTCTGGACCCTTTTCACGTGCAGAAATAATGTCCTTTGGATAACCATTCAGAATCCTCATTGTTGACTGCTACAAAATCTTGATCCAAATCACCAGTTTTCCTGCTACAAAATCTGTTCTAAAACGCTCTTGGTCACTGAAAATGAAATTTTTTTTTTCTTTTAACATTTTCTAAGCCTGTATTTAACACAGCTACAAAAAAAAAAAAAAAAAAAAAAAACAATGCACATAAAAGACAAGCTTTTAAAAGTGATAGAGAAAGGACTCATTAAAAATTTATTTACATGGTGTATATCTAAACATAACCCAAAATGGGATCTTTCTCCTTGGAACAGCCCTTGCCACAGGAGGTATATTCTGAATGTAGCGAGCATGCTGCAGTTGAGAGATGCCTATCCAGTGTAATGCACTCTAGGCACATCCTTGGGGCTAGAAGGTCCGGCCAAGGAAGAAAACGTCATCGCTCAGAAAGTCTGGCAAAGCAATCTCTAGGAAGCCCAGCTTCGTGTAAAAGTCGATGACGTTCTTGTCTCCCACGGTAACTTGAGAAAATACACCATGTGATCCTACAGAGATAAGAGAGAACCATTACTGATGCTGTATAGAAGCTGCATGATTGTAAATAATGGGGTCACTGTGACAGAGCATATAAATTGTAGTTGAGTGTGAGGCATGTTTTACAAGACTCCACACTAACGGTACATTCGACTGGTTGCTTTCGGGCACTCGCTACACATTTGGCTTATTCATTCAGAGCGCCACGCTTCAGCTTAAGAGCGCTGGAGGGGCTCTCGCCTTTGAGCTGGGAGCACAACCGAGATCCAACAGAATCTCAATAATATAATTACTCCGACTGCTCTCAGAGTTGGAGCGTGGTAGCAACCAGTCGAATGTACATAAGCAACACTCATTGACATAAAAATTTGAAAAAGTTACCCACAAGTACAACACACATTCCAGTGGAGTTTATCCTAATTTTCCTAACTGCGTACAGAAACTTATTTGTGCACACCATGCAATGGGAATGGCTAACACCAATGGCAGCACCACTCCACCTTCATGATCACACATTCTGCAGCTTGTGTGTAAGCATGCTAACTTGATATATGGTACTGGATAGTTGAGTGCTACAAGCACTTTGTACAGTAGGATAACAGATGGGTTTTAAACAGCATGGCAGCAGAAGGGGAGGGGGCTTATTCAACTGTTTGCTGCAGTTCTGTCACCATAAATCCACTGGGTGTTTAAAGTTGTGGTTGAACATCACTGCCTAAGGAACCAATAGAGGGACAGAGGCTTGGACTTATCAAGAGAAGTTTATACAGAGAACATTTACACATTGTCCCAATTAAAGGGACAATGTATCCTGCACTTCACTGGGTTTGCTAGGGCGTGTATATAAGAAAAAGCTTGCACAAAAATTACTGGCATAAACATGATGCTTCAGCCTGAAAGTATTGTTTTTCAGCTCTTACAAAGCATATTAAGAAATTGGCAGTTTTAGTCTGTACAGTTAGTCAACTGAGCGATGCAGTCAAACCTTTTCAATTGTTAAATCCAATGGTTCACCAGTCTTAAGAAATGATAGAGTACCTTGAACACAGCAACTGTGTTCGTATAGACCAGCCAGCAAAACATTCAGCTGTAGCAGTTTCACTCCCTGTATAGCAGAATCAAAACATGTTCTTCGTATGGTATCACATGCATGAAGAAACCTTTGACAGTAACTCTTCATGCTTTCCAGCCCCCATGCGCTTACAGCAGCCCTCGGAGACTCATTTAGTGCATGCAGCTAATTTGGCTAATAATCAGCAAAACAATGTATCGTTGCTTTTGATACATAGATGTGGTGTGTGAAGGTTTGCTAGTTGTTCAATTTCCCAGTCTGCAATTCAGTATGTTGACTAAACTAAATTTCTGTGATCCTCTATGTAATTAGCTCAAACGTATAGCTGAGAACTAGCAAACTTACAATAGAAGAAAAAGTGTACCAATATTTCAAGAGTGCCTATTCAAGGAACGGGAAACCTTACAGGTTTTCACGTGCTTATATGAGGTACCCCTTAGGAAAGACTATGGACAATTAGAACAGCTCACTTGCGGCAGTGGATTCCAGGATTTCTGTGATGATCACAAACAGATGGATCAACTAGGATTGACATACAGTTAGACCTCGATATAATGAACTTCAATATAACAAAATTCTCTATAACGAAGTATTTAACTTTTCATTACTTGTCCACAGAACACCATGTATTCAGAACTTCAATGTAACAAAATTTCATGGCCACTGCGAAGGAATACCGAGACAATACATGGAAACTTCCGCAGAAGCAGATGGTGAAATAGTTGAATTAAATGCAGCTGCTTGTGAATGCATCTCTCAAATCACGTGACGGAGCGAAACCGCCGAAGCAGAGCAGAGTCGTGTTCTGCATAAAGTCCAAGTGCGATAAGACCCTATCGCGTCCCATGTACCGTATGCTTTACGTGCCAGTGAAAACGTGCTAGGGTGAGCCAAGAAGGACAGTGGCTTGAGCGCCATCTTCCCGCATGAGCAAGGGAGAAGGGTGGGAAGGGAGCGAGCTCGCGGTAATGCGATCAAATGCACGCGAGGGCAGGAGTGGGGAGGTTGGAGCATGTCTTCTTTTCTAGCGCGGCCATGGCTGTCAGTGGCCAAGCGCATACGCAGCTCGCGTTCCCCGTTTTAGAGGTAATCTGCTACGAGTGCAAAGGTTGAGGGCATTGCCTTCCCACGCATTTAGCGCTGCAGGTTGCGTAATCTCGAGTTATGGAGACGCGTTAAAGCGGCAGACAGACAAGGCATTTGCTCCCCCACTGCCGGCGCTTTTCATAATAGCATCATCCCACTGCGGGCGACACTGAGCCGCGGGGGCAGAGTGGACGGGAAAGAAAGCCTGGCTGGCTTCGCTTCGTACCGCCGATGTGAAGATATCATTGACACGGCATGAAAGTGTATCTCATCACAGAGTCAAACTCAATGAAATATTTTTGTTATCATTCAAATGAGCTTTTTCCGATTGCCAGATAATTGGGAAAATTTTGTTGCCCCTTCTGTGTAAAATTCATCAATGAGAGTGCTTATTAATGCAAAAGCATTATATGGCTCATGAGGCAGAAAATACAGCGTTGGCGTGACCGCGATGGTCCAAAAATCAAGTGAGCCCAAGTGAGCCAATTGAGGCAGGTGACGTTAGTTAAGGCAGAGTGAAGTAAGGCAATGTTAATTAAGGTGAAGATAAGTAATGTAGAGTTCATTACGGCACTAGAAACCACGACCTTTGGTTTTATTTAAGACAAAGTTAATTAAGGCACAGTTAACTGAAGCACTCGAACCAACGACCTTGTGTTGTGCGCACCTTGTGACAAACACCGTTGGTTGTCGCAATTACACAATGCATCAAAAGGTTTTGGTCATGAAGTTACTCAACGAATGAAAGTGCATAGTCATCGCACTGTGGTCGCATGCTTTCGCATTTATCTACGTAGGGATAACTAAGTGCCCCTTGAATTTTATTTGCATAACAGGTGGAAATTCAATATAACAACATTTTGATATAACAAAGCAAATTGACGATTTTACAGGCTTCGTTACATTTATGTTTAACTGTACTGCATTAGTGGATGCTACGTAGCAATGCAGAGCACAAGGAAAGCAAGCCACATTAAAGACACGATGTTAACATCAGTAAGAAATGGATTGAGTCAGATTGCGCTTACTCTGTCGTATGACATCTTAACAATCGTTGATTTATTAGGCCCAAATGCAAACAAATTTCCAAAAATGTATACTGTATTTTCTGGGCTTTAAGTCCCCCCCTCAAAACTGCAGTTAAAAAAAAAAAAAAAAAACGTACATAAGTCGCACCGCTATAGAACACGCACCTCTTCGTTCGGACACAAAAAAAAATTAGTGACCTTTCACTCCGTGAACACGGGTCACGCTAGTCGCACCCCCCCCCCCCCCCCCACTCCCCCCGCCCTGAGGCCAAGTTACCCCCCCTCCCCACGCGTCCAGCCCCACCAGTACAACGTGTACCTTCAGTGCTCTGTTCACATTTTCATTACAATTCAGGAGATGGCTTGAGGTCGAATTCTCCTGATTAACAAAAACACTATCACTATCTTGTATTTATTCATTCACTCTTAAAATTACTTTGAGTAAAACGCTGAAGAAATAAACATTGTGATCATCCTTGGTGTCATTATTATAATTATTAGGCATTTTATTTGCTGTTGGATTCCTGTGGTTAAAGCAAGGAAAGCAAGGAAATTGCATATTATGCAAAGTACTTGCTCCACCCCCCCCCCCCCCCCCCCCCCCGGCAGAGATCCTGGGTGCACTACTGGGACACGCGCAAGCGTATGGGTGCCATTCCTATATAATTGGGATAGCATTACTGCAGTTGTGGTTGCTGCAATATTCCGATAAAGTCAAAGGGCAATAACATCGTCCCCGCGCGCTGTATGTGCGAGTGAAAGCGTGCGGCGGTGAGCCAAATTGCACACAAGCGCGGAAAGCGGGAAGGCAGCGTGCGTGACTTGTACTGAAGCAACGCCAAAGTTTGCGCTGCAGCGCGCGTCTTATCTCGAAAGCGATCTGCAGATGCTACGACTTTGGGGTCGGTGGATTCGCAGTCGGCCTGCTGCCGCTTGTGTTGCTACTCCGTCCACGCACGGCGCTTGGGAACTCGATCACGAGAAGAATCCGGCACCTCGATAGTATAATAGTAGTAGTAGTAGTGGTGGTTTACTGTGGGAAGTGACGCTTATTTCTGCTGCTCAATAGGGAGCATGGTGCAGCGTCAGAGGAAGGGGGAGCGCACAGAACACGTAGCAATTGCGTTCACGCAAAAAATTGCATTCGCCACCTATTTCCTAAACACACAGAACTTCAGGGAGCGAGCGGCGCCAGCACGGACGGAGACCGTCGAAGGTGAGGGAGGAGGATGGCAGAGAAGCACATTTGGCCTTGGCTACGCCGTCGCTTCGGTGGCTCCCCTCGCCCTACTTCTCAACTCCCTCATAGCTCCCCCACTGTGCCGATGCCGCTGCTCCCGATGGCCCGGCGCCAGCTTAGCCCGCTCCCTGAAGTTTCGTTTTCTGCCGTTATCGGGAAGTTGGGTGGACTGGGACTCCGCCGTTGCTTCTCTCTTTACATTTCCTGTGGAGTATCATGGTGCATTACTAGCATAAAATTTCCACTGAACCAACATGGAAAAAAAAAAAAAATAAAAAATAAAAAATACCCGGCAGGGGTGAGGAGCAGTGAGAAAAATACCCGGCAGTGAAAGGGTTAAAACTGTCCAGTACAGTCGAACCTCAATGCAATAAAACCTCAATTCTTCTAATTTCACAAGGGAAAAAAAAAGGAAAAAAAAAAAACGTAAATTAACCAAATGTCAAATTATCGAAGGTATCAGGAGAACAGCAAACAAATATTAATTACATCAACATGCTTTTATTTACTGAACGGATCCCCAAATCAAGTTTCTATATTGCACAAAAGCAGTGCAGAAGCTGCAATTCTCATCTTGTGACTGATTAAAGCTCACAGTGGCGAGGGCGTGGCGACTCCCTTTGCATTGTGGTCGTGACGCAAGACATGTTTTCATCCAAGATGTGCTTTTCATTACAGTGTGCACATCCAGATTTTTTTTTCACCAGTGATTTGGTTGGATCATCCGTCCATCGCGATGTAGCGGCAGGTTTGATGCCAGTGTGCAGGCCGTGGTAAAATTGCTCTTCATTCTCAAAAGCTACAACTGCGTTTGTGACATTACGTGTGCATTGCAGTAAGCCAAAACAAAGCTATTATGTGCAACAGCCTTCACAGCCAAAAACCGTGGTTGCTATCAACGCAATCATGGATGGCAACCATGCAGTTCTGAAGGCATGTGGCCAATGCGAAATGAGTGAAAAGGAAACTACTGTTTGCCACAACTGCTGCGAATGAAACTGCGGTCGCTATTGATGCAATCATGGATGGCAATAACACAGTTCTGAAGGCATGCAGCCTGTGCAGTGTCATGCGCGGCGGTAAACACAAGAATAAAGTCTATAAAGGCACAAATAGGATCGAAGCATTCCTGTTGTTCCCGCAGTTTCCAAAGATGACTATGGTGATGCGGACTCCGCTACTTCATTTTGGTTCAATGCTTGCACAGCTTTAGCTCTTTTGCGTTGCACATTTGCACCGCTTAGCGCAGTCCGAGGGTAGTCCAAATTGACTCTTTCATTACCAGGCCTACAGAAATAGATCCAATTCGCTCGGCAGCCTTTTCACACGTTGCAACGCCATGCACTGTCTGAAATGACGACCGAAATTTAACTATTGGTTGGATTTTACCATTTTTGGCAGATTGGGGAGAGTATAAAAATATAAAACTTCGACTGGAGGTATCGTCGAAACATGCCTCCAGTGCTCTTAGCACTTCCTGAATAAAATGATTCAATATTAGCGCTTTAACCAACTTGGCAAGATAACTTTTTTAATGAAAGCAGCAGTGAAGACACCACCTGTGCACGTGTAAATTACTGTACAATATTGTGCAACACTCCACAGTACTGTGCAGCAACTGAACAAAGCATGTGGAGGCTCCAGCACCAGGTGAACTCACACTAGACTAGCTTGCTTGCCCAGAAAAGCTGATCGAATGCAATAATAAAAAATGAGGAGGCTTCTGCATGCTCCCTGACCCAGCAAGCACTGCTTTGTCAGCTTCACCAGCCTGAAGAAAGAACCAGCTAACTGCTGCAGCGAGTAAAAACAAATGTTCCCTGCACAATAGGAACATACCCGTTTTCACATTCTCGAGGCAACCACTTTCCCACATTGCCTGGGCATCACTACAGCTAGTATTGATGCCAACAAATCTTCATAATTTCTTTGCGTAATCTGGAGTTTGTTGCTAGGAACCTGGTGCAATATTTTGTTTTTCAGATTTTGTTTAATTTCAGTACTTATACTAAAAATAGCAAATTATTACTTTCCTTCATGTTCCTTGAAGTGTCTCTTTGAAGTTTCACATATGAATTATCAAAGATTGTCTGAGAAATTATTACTGCTTTACATCCATTCAAAACACCAGTCTATAATTTATAATCTAAAATCAGGCTATACTTTAATGTATTGCAATATACGCTGTGACTACTAAGTCTTGAAATAAAACATTCAAACATAGAAGCATCCAAAATGAGCAATTTCGAGCGGTAAGGAAAGAGCTAACCAGTGTGCAGCCAAATGCGTCCTAATTAATGAGAGTTTGATGACATTAAATAATGCATCACACCTGTCAGGACCAGAGGACAAGTGAATTATTCAATTTTGCAAATTAACCCTGTGAGGGTCAATTTTTTTCCTAGGGTCAAGTTTTATTATTGCAAATTTAGAATCTTCAGATTGACGTATTATGAAAAAAGGTTATCACAAGTTTTTTTAGAGTGCCCATAAAGTGACAAAAAATATTTTCCGTAGGTAAACATCCATTGTTTACCCATGAGTACAGATGGGCTTCCATATAACAAAGTGTTAGAAAAGCATCCAACCTTTGGGGGGGAGGAGGAGGAGAAAAAAAAAAAAAACCCTGGCATAACTGGGGCGCTGGAAACCTAATCACCCTCAAAGTAGTCTCCTTGGGACTCGCACACACTTCTCTCAGCGGTGCTGCCATTGTTGGAAGCATTCCGAGAAGGCCCCTCTTTCGGAATGGAGTTTAGCTCAGCTGTCGTTGCAGCCATAATGTCCTCTCTTGTCTGAAATTGCGCTCCTTTCAATGGCCTCTTGATTTTGGGAAACAGCCAGAAGTCGCAGGGGGCCATATCAGGAAAGTAAGGAGCCTGATGAACTACAGGAGTCTCGTTTTTTGCCAAAAAAAGTCTGAAACAAGTGCGAGGAATGTGCAGGAGCATTGTCGTGATGGATGCGCCAATTTCCTGTTGACCACAACTCCGGTCTCTTGCGCCGCACAGAACCATGTAGGCGACGGAGGACATCCCTACAGTTTTTTTGGTGATTCTTTGACCCTGTGGTGCGTACTCGTGGTGTACCACACCGCGGGAGTCAAAGAAAGCAGTCAGCATCACTTTCACATTGCTGCACACTTGGCGGGCCGGGCCTTCTTTGGTCTTGGTGACGTGGAATGCTTCCAATGTGACGACTGGGATTTGGTTTCCGGGTCGTACCCATACACCCAAGACTCGCCACCAGTGATTATGGTGTTCATGAAGTCGGGGTCACTGTCTGTGGAATCCAGCATGTCCTGTGCGACTTCAACACGAAGTTGCTTTTGCTCCACCGTGAGCAGCTTCGGCACAAATTTCGCCTGCAACTCTCTTCATGGCCAAATCTTCGGTCATAATGGTATGTGCAGAAAAAGTGCTGATGCCCACCTCTTCCGAAATTTCTCGGATAGTCACACGACAGTCCCGCATCACCACAGCGTTCACTTCGGCAATGACCTGGTCATTTCGTCTTGTTGATGGCCGACTGGAGTGTGGCTCGCTCTCCACCGATGTGCAGCCATCCTTAACCCTTTGAAGGTTTTTGCCGTATCTGTACGGCGGCGGTTTTCTGTCCCGCAAGGTCTTTGCCGTACGGGTACGGTTTCGATCCTCCGTTTGAAATTTCGCGCCATAATGACGATGCATGCTTACCGGGAGGTGCTGCCACCTTTTAGGACTTACAAGAAGCGTTTGACATTTGTGCTACCTTCTTGCGGAGATAAACAGAACTGATTTCTAGTTTCAGCGCGTGCGTCGCGCAGACCGCGGCGACACCCCTTTCGCGGTTTCGGTTTCGCCGCGTGATCGCAACGGAGGCGCTCGAAACGTTTGAAGGGGCGGCGGAAGTTGATTTCTACCTTTATTGGCGCTGCTCTTAGCTTGTTTATCACCGTCGCTCACGAGGTATTCTCCCTCTCTGCGGCAACGCGCTTGCGGTTCCGCCGCGTGATCGCAACGGAGGCGCGCGAAACGCGAGTTTTCTCTCCGTCGGCACTGTCTTGCAGTGGCGCTGAAGTTGATTTCTATCTTGATTGGCGCTGTCTTAGCTTGTTTATCAGCGCCGCTCACGAGGTATCCTCGCTCTCTTCGTCAACGCGCTTACGCGGTTTCGGTTGCGCCGCGTGATCGCAACGGAGGCGCGCCAGACGTGAGTTTTCTCTCTGTCGGCACTCTCTTGCAGGGGCGGCGGAAGTTGATTTCTATCTTGATTGGCGCTCTTAGCTTGTTTATCAGCGCCGATCACGAGGTATTCTCGCTTTCTGCGGCAACGCGCTTACGCGGTTTCGGTTCCGCCGAATGATCGCAACGGAGGCGCGCGAAACGTGAATTTTCTCTTTGTCGGCACTCTCTTGCAGATGCGGCGGAAGCTGATTTCTACCTTGATTGGCGCTGCTCTTTGATTGGCGCTACCTTGATTTGCGCGATAAGGCGCTGTGCGTAGAACCGTGTTTAAAGGAATACGCCACTGATATATTATGGAACATTTGGAGTTCCGAGTGATGCCGACATCAAAATACTGTTTCTAATTTTTTTTCACTATTTATTCCCGACTTTATACATTTTGTACATTCAATATCCACAATAAACTAATTTGACCATCTGGGAAAGTTTTTTTCAAAATAATGCGACCTTCAAAGGGTTAAACCGGTTGTACCACTCCTTAATCTGAAAAATTAAAATTAAATTACGGGGTTTTACATGCCAAAACCAGTTCTGATTATGAGGCACGCCGTAGTGGGGGACTCCGGAAATTTGGACCACCTGGGGTTCTTAACGTGCGCCTAAATCGTACACATACGTACACGGGTCTTTTCGCATTTCGCCCCCATCAAAATGCGGGCGCAGCGGCTGGGATTCAATCCCGCGACCTCATGCTCAGCAGCCCAACACCATAGCCAGTGAGCAACCATGGCGAGTGCTCCTTAATCTGTGTGCTGCTCATAGCATCCTCACCGCAAGCCGTCTGAATCTTCCAAATGGTTTCCACTTGGCTGTCGCCCAGTTTGTGGCAAAATTTGATGCAGTAGCGCTGTTCCAGTCGCTCCGTCATTTTCCTTGCAATAAAGAAATCGACGAGAGCACTACGCACTACCTCACTCAAACGCTGCGTCTCAGCGACTGTCGCTATCGGCAGGTGGGAAAAAATTCGCGCATGCGCACGAAGCTTCGAGGTTGGCTGATCCAAGCGTGCATGTTTCATATCCATCAGGTGTTCGGAAAAAAAAAAAGGTCGGATACTTTTCTAACAGTCCCTATACTCAACTTAATAAATTCCCAGAGCATTCCTGATAAATAGTATCTTGTTAGTAAGCACTTATAAACAAGTTGCAAGAAGGTTGGGCCATAATAGCACGATTATGAGAGCCAACGTGTACGGTGCAGAATGCACCGAGAGCAATGCATCGACCTGGCTCACAGCGTCAGGATTTGCGTGTGCTGCATCGCGCAGCGCCGCAAATCTTGCATGTCATAGCTGACTGCACTTAGTGCCCCACAGCTTGCACCCACAAATGAAAAGCAAAAGTGTAAAAAGATACAGATACTCATCCTGAGAAAAAAAGAATGTCACAATTTCGCCAGAAAGACGGAGATTGATGGCGATAGCAAAGAGAAAACTACACGAAGTAAGGTTCGTAGTTTTATCGACGTCACGCGCGCTTAGGCAAACATGAACAGATTTCACTCGATGACCATGAGCTCGCAGTCACAATGTGAGCAGGCGCTTTGCACCGTGCCTCGGAAACTTCGAGATTCCGCGACCGCCAACACTAGATGCACGGGAACAACAAAATGCGCGTGAAGGCACCAACTATGTTGGCTCAGCATTTGCACCTGCCGCGGAGAGATTACCCCCAAGGTTTGGCGCATGACCCGCACACGAACGAGTGCAAGGAGGAGATGGCAGATAGGCGCACATTCCTTGGTTACTTAGTAAGATCAAGCTTAACGCAAGGGAGCTGCCTTGAGCTAGACTTATCTGCTATGAACTGACAGGAGTGAGCTCTGGTTATGTTCCAAAAATGTGTATTTCCTTTTATATGAAGGATATATGAACAAAATTCATACTTAAAAATACTGTTTTGAAGCAACGTATGTTCACTTCACAGCCAAATACTGCAAGGCTTACAGTGAACGTTTTACTACCTAAGAATGTTTTGTAATATCCCGTTCAGTCACGAATTATGATCAGCTGTTGATAAATGTATGAAATTTATGTAATTTTATGCCAAGGTGCTGCAGACTCCATTAAGAGCAAGTCAAGGTGGTAGCATGACTCTTCGTGCATTTTATGATGAGTCACCATAATTACAGAATGATTAAGTATCTAATTATTGTGTGCTCAGCAATGATACATTTCTTCATAAGAAAGAATTGAATCACTAGTGCGAATTACTTGTACAAGTTAATTATTGGTTGGAAGCATGACTAGAAAGAAAAAATTATTTCGCAATTGCTGCCATAACGTGCCACGTCACACCTACAGTCAAACACTGTAGTCCCTTCTCCAAAGCGGCCTTTGGTAGCGATAGATTTCCCTCCGAAGTAAAATGAAGGTACTTGAGGTAAGCAGAACGTTCAATTTAGCTACCCTAAGCATAATTTTTATGGTCTATTCTTTGCCACAACTGCACAGAAATGGCAAAAATAAGTCACGTCCACAAATCTGTACACCATGACTCAAGGAGATGTGTATAACCACCACAGATCTGCGACTATAGAACTTTTCACAGCACCAGAAACACTGGCTTTTTGGATTGAACCAGCAGTGTACAAGAACATTGTGCGCCTTTTCCCTGCAGATTTCATTTCAAGTAGCAAAACAGTGTAAGCTAATACGTTGCTGTTCCTATCAAGCTTTTCACGAAAAGATGCAAGTAGGAATAAATTATCAGCCACTGTGATGTCAGCCTAAACTAAACACTGGAGACAAAAATGCAGCAATCGTATTCGATAATAATTTTCATGCTGAAATAGGAGGACCAAACAAACAAGAATATTTAGTAGATACACATCTTGTACGTTGCTGTTTCCACGAACACATATGAATGTCAACATGCAGGGCAGTATTCTCAGGTGATCGCTTTCGAAGATACTATCCCTTTTTGAGACAGTGGACACGTCAAAGGTCCTGGCTGTCGCCCATTTCCGCGCAATAACTGCCGCTCAAACTAGCCTGACACTATGGGACCAAATTTACGTTATTTCGATCCGAAAATTAGCCTTCGTCAGATAATTTGAATTTGGCTGGTCATCACGCACGTGCCCGACCCCAATGGTGACTGCAGTGGTGACTCCAAAAGTGGCACATCAGACTTGGCAGAACTTGGGATACAGTAAATGTGTTGAACACATCATCTCCTGTTAAAAATGCCTATTTTCGGCCTGCCCACAAAAAATTTTAACGCAAAAATGGTACTCACAATGAATTATTACAGTATTTACCCAATGCTAACATGTGCCTTTTTCCCCCCAAAAAATTCGCCTGATAACTGCTTGGGCAGTGCAAACTGACACAAAACAAAAACCCCTTTCGCAACAGCCTACCATCAAAGCCAGCCTAGCCAGCATCATTGCCATCACAAGATGGCGACCATGGATGGCAAGACGGAACATGTTCTTGCATAGCACGAGGACAACAACAGACTGCTTGCCATCTGATTACGAAAGCACATTCATACGATAAGTTATTTTGGATGTCAAGATAGCTGCAACAAGTCGTGTCACATGTTCCTGGTGTTCCAAAGAATTGCATGCATCAGAGGACGACTTAGCTATGTTGTTCGTCTATATACACCGTTTCATACATCAGGTGCAACGCTATGGAAGCTACGCAAGGAGTATGGTCACCAAAATTTATCACTCCGCGCGTTCTGTCTATGCTTCGCTGCGCGCCAGTGGCGTTAACTCGCGCGAGCTTGCACGTGAGGCTGCCGTGACGGGCTGCAAATGAACACCGTAAAGCAAATTGATCTAAAACAACGTGTTAGCAGCTGTATGAGTATATGATTTCTTTGTTTCTAAGGGTAAATTCATTTTTCTGTTAAGAACTGAGCTTATATAAAGAGCACTTTCACAAAAACCTGTCAATAAACAACAAACTATTTCTAAGGGCGAACGCAGCCACAGCAAAAACTATCTCTAGCCTCCAAAGCGTTGCACCTGAAGGTAAAGTCGCGGAGTCATTTGAAAAAATGCAGAATATCAAACACTATGGACAGTATGCAGGACAGCATGGTGCATTTCTTTTAATAGAAAGTGCTCCCTGGGAGTGATAACGATGGACATTACGTAAATAAATCTTCATTCTGTGAAGATAAAGTTTGCTGGTTTCGTCTTTCTTATTGCCAGACTTGAAGGCGTGGTACATTTTTCTTGCTAAAAAATTGTGTGCACGCTCGATTTCTGCTTTATTTAGGAGCTCAAATGTCATTCTTACACTTGTTTTCTACATTGAGCCCATAAAAAGTGGGGGCGCATTCCATTTGGGGACGTGTTAGAATTGGGGAAAATACTGCCAAATGAATCAGCAGTGTTTAGTTGTTTTTTTCTGCTTCTTGTGTAATTCAACCCGCCGGATAATTCAACCAATTTAGTCGGCCCCATCACGGCCAAATTAATAGAAGTTGACAGTATACCACTAACAGCATTCCTGGCACTGTGAAAAGAGCACATGCTTGGCACAACACCAGAAATGCTGTTGGCCATATACACCAACACATCTGGTGGCGAGTCCGTTGTAATCTCACGAAAGTAACAGTACTATACCTCCAAAAGTGATCACCCAAGAATACCACTCCTGGTTTAACCACCATTTGACTTTCAGAACAATTGAACAGCCACTGTTCTGCAAACTAAATGCTCCTGTTTGTCCCACCAATGAGAACGACGCTCTGCTATCAGCCAGCTCACCAACTATTTATTTATTTATTTACAGTCAAACCTGACTATATAGCAGCCGCTATCGATATATAGAACTTCAAGCAGCGCAAAACTACCCCAGAAGTTGGCTTTTCTGCGCAGCGAGCGCCGTATACGTGACCGGCGAGCCGCCATTACCCCCCCCAGACAAAGTGGTTTAGCCCAACTGCGCGTGTGCGTCGCTGCTTTTGCTTCCTCGGAGAGCCACCCCCTAGAAAAAGTAGTTCGACTACTCTATCTCTCTCTCACTCACGGCCACGTGCGCCTGCATGCGATCGGCTCGATTGCTTCAGTGTTCTGTCATTCGTAAGTTGCAAGATTGTGTGCGTAGTCGCGTCCTCACAACGCAGCGCTCGTCCGCTCCTTAAGAGATGGCTGCCGTGAAACGGCAGAACCTGCCAATATCCACAAAGCTGGAAATCATCAGAAGAGCTGAACGCGGAGAAAAGAAGTTGGATGTTGGCGCAGCATACAGCATCCCAAGAAGTACGCTGAGTACGATACTGTAAAATAAGGCTGACACTAGGGCTAAGGCGGACAAGAGACCAGGTGCTACCGGCGCCCACCGAGTACGGACAATGACCTGGTAAGCGAAGGCAGAAAAATCTGCTTACTTGTTGATAATTGCTCTGCGCATCATTGTAAGGTAAGTGTCAGCAATATCGAGCTTTGTTTCCTGCCGCCAAACACAACCGCAGTGCTGCAGCCCTTAGACCAAGGTGTCATTCGTGCACTGAAGGCAGGCATAGAAAGCGCCTTGTGCAATGGCTTTTGCTAAACTTTTGCACTGGCCGGGAGTTGAAAATTGACCTCCTGGGTGCAATAACGATGCTGAATGCATCATGGAATGACGTCAAAAAAGAAACAATTCAGAATTGCTTCCGTCATTGTGGACTCTGTGTTTCCGGCGAGGCTGGTGCAACCTCATCCGAAAATTGCGATGAACCAATTGAGGAACTTGATTTGTTTAGCCAGCGTTCCCGGGTGCTGTTTGCGATGGGACTGCAGCGACAGACGACCACCGGAGAGCTCGCTGACGAAGACATCGTTGCCGATCTGGCTAGGGATCTTGCCAGCGATAATAACTGTGAGGACCCAAGCAGTTCTGACCCGCCCAAGTGTTCCGATGCACTTCATGCACTGAGCGTTGTTCGCCGTGATTGCTGTCCATAGAAGGCTCGGCTTTTCCGAGTCATTCGACAATGTTGAAAAGCGTATGCTCAACAATTTAAAAATGAAAAAGCAGAAGAAGATGGGCGACTATTTCTCAGGCTAATATGCCCGCCGCACATTTATTTAGGAAATAAAGAACACTTTTTTAATAAGGTGCATTTTGTACATTGCCAATTTCTTTATATGTTCTATACCGAATTACTCGATATATCGAACTAACTCCAGTTTTTTTGCGAGTTCGATATATGTGGGTTTGACTGTACTTATTTATTTGATGATTGACTATTGATTCAAAGACTACCTTTCAAGGGAAAACCTCTCGCTAAACTAACAACTTGCCGTAAGTGTTTGAACTACCTAAATGCACGTTTGAGAATGAGAGTACACATATGTTAATACTCTAGGTTGTAGTGAAGCACATTACCCAACATTGAAGCATCCCTGAAAACTGATGTTGAGCATGCAAGACTTCATTACTTGAACATCTCTCACGCAGCATTCTTTGGCATTTGGGCAAGGCATTCCTGAACTTATTAGAACACAGAAGCTGACTAAACCAACAAAATGATAACTCAAGACTCACCATTTGCCTTCAGTGCAGCCAGCACACAAGCAAGCAAACGCTTCGACACGCTAGAATCCATGATTGAGGGCAGCATACTCATGGTCACACGTGATGGATGATGCTTGTATACAATGTCTGGGACTTTGACAGCCCTTGAATGGAAGCTGCTCATTATTTCCTGAAAAGATCAATTATGCACTGTTTAGCATTCACATGATTTCAAGGTTCTACAAAGAAAGATCAATCTAGAGTTGCTTTACCTAAGATATAATGCAAATAAAAACAACAAATGCCAGCAACACCTGCATGTTTAAAAGTGCTTTGCTATTCTAAATTCAACCGTGTCACTTATATATTACCATAACAGTAACACAGCAGAATAGTCAAAACAAGAGAAGATGTTAGACTTTCTCCAAAATCGAAGACCGGGCAAGTTATGTACACTGTAAAAATATGTGCTAACAAAAGACAGATAAAAAAACAGCAAACACGAGCAGGCTGCCTTTTTCACATAATTTATGTTCACATAGTTGGCACCTGAACTGGCTCCAAGTAGCTGATCATCACTAAGTGCAACATGTGTGGAAACGGCTAAAGCAGTGAAACGCTACATGCTGCCTCTCGAAACTATAGAAGTTCCAATCAATGTCTTTATTGGACAGACTTGCTGTACATAATTGAACCCTTTAACACACACACAAGAAAAAAAAAAAAAAATGTAAGCACCAACTTCATTGATTTTTGGTATCCACTGACTGTAACTGCATTATGCGAGTTTTATGAATCATGCTTTATTCTTTCAAATGCTATGATGGTGTACTTCATAAAGTACACTGGGATTGTTTGGGAGCAAAACCAGATTCAGCTCCTTGAAGGCATGTTATATCTTCTAACTTCTTAAAATGCAAATGGTCACAACGAGCAGACAAAGGAAAATTTACACAGGCCCACTAAACTTTCCGATTGCAAAATTAGCATTTTAGTGGCAATTATTCTTTGTTAGCGTGGTATGGTTACCGTTTAGGTGCGTATGGCACACGAATAAGTCAGGTTCAGTCAGTCAGTTTGGGAAGGGCGTTCGTGTTGCATTACAAGACCCGCGAAGTGCTAAAATTTTAATAGAAATGACATATTACATGATGGATACAAGCATATAAGATTAAAATTCAGCATTTGGTTCAACTTATGATTCTGATTGGGGAGTTACCAAACTTGTATTACATAGCTCCTCTTGTTTAGCAGAAGAATATCTTTACTTCCTGTTTTCTCTAGGCGCCTCGAGAAGATAATTTTAACTTGTCTTTCTCGCTTTCTAGAGCGACAAAATACTGTAGTGCCATTTCAACATGGTTTCAGGAAAAAAAAAAAGACAGATCTATAGAAACTGCACTTCTTGCCCCCCCCCCCCCCCCCCCCCAAAAAAAGATTCTTAAAAATATTGAAGAAAAAAAAATTCGCAGTTTTGCCAGAAAGGTGAAGCATCAATTGCGATAGCAAATTCGTAGAGAGCTATTCGGAGTAGGGATAGTAGTTTTATCGGCTGCATAAACTTGGACACATCCGCTTACTGATTAGTAAGCGTGGTGTCAGCGCGCACAAGCAAACATGAATAGATCACACTGAATGACCGCAGACGACTGTCAAAACGCAGGCAGCAATCACAGCCGCCGCAGTGGGCAAGGTTCGTGCGGTCTATCGCTTCAAAGGAAACAGCGGCGGATGCACAACGCATACAAAGGTCAGAGCCGTGTGGAGATAAGAGACAGCGCGGGCCACGGCCACAGCCGGGCAAAGTACGAACGAGTTGTTGGCAGAGTAAAAGCTGCGCCCCCTCCCTCCCGCGCTGCCTTCCCGCTTTCTTGCTTTCGCGTGGAAGATTGAGTGGCAAGTTCCTTTTACGCCCGATTGCAGGATACGCTTTGGTGCCGGAGCACAGCGTCGCCCACGCCTCCCTCCCTCCCATACCACAACGGCCTTTCGCGCGCGCGATGGTTGCGTTTGCTTTCGGCCGTGCGTTCGCTCTCCGTGATAGCGCACGCGTCCCCTGCACGCTTTCGCTCGCGGCGACGATTTTATCGCCCTTGGAATCTGTACGGAACCTCACGGCGACAGCGACGACGACGGCAGAAATCCGGTTGAAGTGTCCATATAATTGCTATCGCAATAAAAAAAACCATGGTATTAAGCCTCTTCATTGATTTTAAGAAGGCTTTCAACAGCCTAAGTCATCACATACTTCTTGCCAAGGTACAAAACTATGGAATCGGAGGACATGCCCTTGAACTCACTGGTTCTTATCAGTCACATCGCTGTAAGTATGTTAGCATCAATGGACATTCATCACAAATGCTACGGATTAATCAGGGAAATGTAGCTGGGGCTTTTTTTAATCAATTTTACATTAATGATGTCAAATGTTTACTCTAATGCCTTTTTAATGTTATATATGCCAATGATACAAGTGTATTTTTTATCGGTAAGGGTGCCGACACATTAATTAGAAAAGCTAATGAAATGCTTGTGATGCTTTTGCGTTGGTCCATCTTAATGCTTTACAAATATAGTTTCAAAAACAAAAACCACGTTCATCCGCCCGAAGGGTATAAGTATACTCTGTTCTGAATCTTACAGTTTGCTTTCCAATAACATCAAAATTGTGCCAGCTTTCAAAACACTCCGTTTGGTTTACGAAGTTGCAGTGGGATGCATATGTCACCCATGATTGCTTAGCCGCCGAAGCTCAAACCAACTCATTCGGGTTGAGGATCGCGTGTCCTAGTCTGCGGTATTTTTTTCGTTTTGCAAAGTCAATTAATTGCCTAGCTTTTTAAATATTGGCTTCACCAAGAAAGTGCCAATACGAAAGTTGTAGATCACATTTCAACATGGCTGACTGAAGTGTTTGCATTAAGCATCATTGATGGATCCTGTAACTGCCTTTAAAGAGAGAGAGAATGAATTTTAATGAAAAGGGTGGCTCATTGGCCTAAGCAGGGGTAAGGGTCAATGGCGGGGTTCACAAGGGAAAAAAAAATTACTCCATCTCTCACTAAAGGGAACCATGTGTGGATGCGAAGCAGCAAGGAGATAGTTAGCTTGAGCAGGAGATGGTTTCGCGGCAGCGGCCCAAGGAGAGAGAATGAGGTGCGCGCGCTCCGTCATTTTCATACCGCGGAACTACCGTGGTGCCCCCAGCGGAGTATGCAGCTGTCGCACCACCTGTCGTGCGTGCCGCTCCAGATTCCTAGAGGAGAGAAAGGGGAGGAGCGTAGGAGAGGGGAGAGAGGGGGAGGGGACGCGCATGCGCCGTGGGACGCCGCGGGACGGACAAAGCCTCCGGCATAAGCTGCTTCGCATCAAAAAACACCTACAAATTCATAACCTGCCGGTAAAGCCGGCCTCGCGCGTAAACTCCCATAAAGAGTTGATAGTTCACCAGGCATCGGCCTGAGGGGGTGGCGTGGTCCATGCCTCCAGTGAGCTAATGCCGCGGTAAAGCCCTTGTGTTTCTTTCTTACTGCCGTGAGACCCCTTCTTGCCTCGTGTGTTCGGGCTTCATTCCACAAGTGGAGCGAAAGGTATGTTTATGCCATGTCAAGTCGAAGCGCGACACACCTTCATCACCGCCACTCGCTCTGTGCGCCCAATCGCAACAGGGTACGCGAGTGAGTCTCGAAAGAAGGCATGCAAACAATGTCCTTTACTGGTTGGTCGTTTGGGGGTGCTGAAATAATGGCGCTATCACGCGGTTGTTTAAAGGCAATTACAAGACGCTCCATCAATGGTATTTAATTGCAAACACTTCAGTCAGCCATTTTTAAATGTGATCTACAACTTTCGTATTGGCACTTTCTTGGTAAAGCCAATATTTAAAGTTAGGCAATTAGTTTATACTAATTATTTGACTTTGCAAAAAAAAAAAAAAAGTACTGCAGACTAGAACATGCGATCCTCAACCCCACAGAGTTGGTTTGAGCCTCCTAGCACACTCCATCGTTTTTAAAACATTGGCTACCTTTAGTTGGGACACCCTGTATATGAAGTAAAAAATATTTCAGCCCTCAATAATACAGCAGAATTAATCTATTACGCTTCAATACATTCTCTGCAGCATATGAAAAAAGTTCGAGAGAAAAACACCTTGCACAAATTATGGTGCCCATGTGTCAATAATTACAATGCCCTCCGTTTTAAATGATATAGCGCAGAATGGTATTGGCATTACTTCATGTAGCAGGTCAGAGCTTCATGCATTTTATAAATAGCTCTTTTTTGCATCCATGGTTGGTTCTCTTTCTTTTGTTATATTTAATCTCATTTTGTATATGAATTTCAGCTGCATTTCTGTGTTCCCTGCATTAAATTTGCACGAACACATGAGGTTTTTTTTTTCTGTTTTAAAATGTTTTGTAATGAACTGTACAGGGGCTAGGAACCCTTGTCAATCAAGCTCTGTAGAGCCTTCCTGGAACTCCGCTCTTTGAAGTGGAAAATAAACTGACTGATTGATTGATTGAAATACCGGGTGTCCCAGTCATCAAGCACTAAGTTAAAAAAAAAGGGGGAGGCCTTTTATGCAGATGAAGCTAATTGCATGTTGTTAGCAGCCACCTGAAGAAGAGTCTTGTATTTTGTGTTCTTAATTTGTAATGATTATTTAATGAACTTTTCCATTGCTATATTTACAGCAGAAATGCCAACATGAAGTGTTCGAGGGACTTGGACAACATCATTATAAAAATTTTACGCTGCTTTTTTTCGCGTGTTGAAGATATGCAATATACCACGTGACTATGCGCAGCGAGGACAGTGCTCTAACAAGCTCAGTGGGAAAGTAAACATCATACCTCTCGTGCATCACCCTGCGCAGCGCGTCGTGCTTGGGCTGGTTCTCAAGCGTGCGACACGCGCTGATGACGGATTATGGAAAAATCGCATGAACATGGCCAGGGCAAAGCGATAACAAGTGCGCAGAATCCAGCAAGTTGGCTACGGCGTTTTTTTTTTCTCTTGACTATAAATTGAAACAATGATGACAGGCGCAATGATAAGATAATGGTAAAACATTCGTCTGTGAGCAAGTCCGTGCTAATAAAACTAAGGACGGTAAGTTGATACCTCCCGCGAAGTTTTTTCTTTCTTTATTTCTACATCACACGCTTGAGAACCAGTCGACACACTGTGCAGAGTGATGTGCGGGAGGCAAGGCGTTTACTTTCCCAATGAGCTCGTGAAAGAGCTCCGTCGTCTCCACACATGGGCACGTTGACAATTCACGTGGTATATTTTTATATTTCACAGGCGTTTTTTTAACATGCAAAAAAAAAAAAAAAAGAGCAAGCAGTTGAAATTAATATTTTTGAAGTCGCTCCAACACCTAGTGTTGTCATGTTTGCCATATAGTCATTAATAAGTTCGTTAATCATTACAAATTACACCCTTTATATTGCCTTTGTGTAGTTTTCTTTTCACTTCTTTCTTTGCATTTTTTAACAAAATCTTGCTATTCCCCTGTTGAACTTCATAGTTCAACAGGACACCGGTATGAACGAACACGGATCGTTCGAACGCGTCACCATTCGTGTAACTGTACACGCGAACGATTAGGCGTTGGTGTTTAGCATGCGGGTGCACATATTCGCTTGCTATCCCGTTGCGGTGAGTCGGACTTCCTTGATTTGTCGCGCGCCCATGTGAATGTTCTATGCGTAGTAATTCGGCTAGTGTGCATTAGTGTATGAAAAGTGCAATAAATGCTCTTTTGATTGTTTGCACTACAGTCAACGACCGAAAATTCGGACCTGCTTGGTAATTCGTACTTTTTTGCGGCACCGCCGTTCCCGCGATAGACGCCATGCATAACAACGACCGAAATTTCGGACAAACTAGGGCTCTCCATTCGATATTTAGGACTCCGTCCGCGCGGTCCGCGAAAAACTTTTTGTTATTGTCGCTGTTGCCAACTGACGCCAGCACTGCCACCAAACTGTGAAGTAGAACCTCAGAGATTCTCATACAGGCCCAAAATCTCTGAGGCTAGTAGGTCATTCGCATCGCCATCACCATCGTTTTCCGGTTCCGTTGCTGTTTTTTTTTTTTTTTTTTTTTGTGCTTTGTTGTGTTGAACGTTGCCTCAGTCGCCATTCCGTGTTCGTTGAGCGTGCTGCGTAGTAACGCCCGTGATAACTACGTTTTGACCACGAGGTTGTCCCTGCAGTACTTCAACAGTAGGTAGTATCGTTCATCTACAAGAAGCGGAGCATGGCGCCAACTCCACCTTCGCAGCTAGCGCCGGTGACGAAGCGCTGCAAGTACAAGACAATGACAATGGCGCAGAAAGCTGCTGTCGTACAGCTCATACAGAACGGCCGGTCACAGGTTGAGGTAGCCCGGGAATTCGGCATTTCGAAGCAAACTATCTCGGGCTACGTCAAGAATAAAGCCAAGATTCTTGGAGCGACCGAGAAATGTGCTACGGCCGAGAAGAAAAACCTCCGTCAAGGCACATACCCCAAACTTGAAGAGGCTCTAAATATCTGGTTAGGCACCATGGTTGCGCAGCGCATTCCCATACCTGGTGACCTACTGAAACAAAAGGCCGACACCCTCGCGCTACGGATGGGAATCGTAGGCTGCAAGTTCAGCGACGGCTGGCTCCGCAACTTCAAGAAGCGATACGACCTCGTCTTTAAGAAAATGTGCGGCGAAAGTGGTGCTGTGGACAGACAACACGTTGGTCGCGAATTACCGCACTGACAAGCTGCAGACCTTGCTCAGCAGATACTCGCCGGACGATGTCTTTAACTGTGACGAGACCGGACTATTTTATAAGCTTCTGCCAGAGAAGACGCTTGCTGTTTCCGGAGATCCTTGCCATGGTGGGAAGCACAGTAAGGAACGGGTTACTGTTCTTTTAGGCGCAAACATGTCCGGAAGTGAAAAGCTACCGCTTTTGGTTATCGGAAAGTCTAAAAACCCGAGATGCTTTAAAGGCATTAGAAGTTTGCCCGTGTTGTATGAAGCCAACACGAAAGCCTGGATTACGCAGCAGTTATTTGAAGGCTACGTGCGCAGGCTCGATAGAAAATTTGAGGCACAAAAGCGCAACGTGCTGCTTTTTGTTGATAACTGCGGTGCCCATGGCCTGATCAATAATTTGAAGGCAATTCAAATCGAATTTTTGCCACCAAATACCACGAGCGTCCTCCAACCCATGGATCAGGGCATCATCAAGAACCTAAAGGTGTTTTACCGGTCACGCCTGCTACGTCGCATGGTGCTGTGCATCGACAGTGGCAAAAGTTACAGCGTGGATTTGTTGTCAGCTGTTCACATTGTTGCCGATGCCTGGAAGGCACTGACAGCAGGCACAATCCACCGCTGTTTCCGCCACGCAGGATTTGTTGCCGGCGTTGAATCGGACGCTGCAACGCAGGACCCTGCACCTGAACTGCCGGCTACTGTGCCGGACGTGAGCGGAGACGAGTTGATAGAAGACCTGCGAAGCAGCGGCGTGCCCATTCCGGCCACAGTGAACTTCGGAAACTTCGCTAATGTAGACAGTGCCACAGTGTCCTATGCCGAGCTCACTGACGAGGAAATCGTTAATGAAGTGCTCGCGCCCGTGGAAGAAGACTCCGACTCTGAGGAAAACGCAACGTGTGCTGCGGGGCCAACGAATGGAGACCTTGCGCAAGCCCTCGCGGTGCTTTCGTCGTGCTTCAGCGAGGACGTGACGCTTGGCCTAATTCAAGCAGATTTGGTTCTGCGCAAGCGGAATACTGTTCAAAGCATTGAACAGTTTTTTCAGCCTCAGGTGCTGTAACTAGTAAATAAATAGTGTTTTCTTGCCGAATTCGTTTTTTCGGACATTCGATAGTTCGGACTGTTTCGCGATCCCCGCGAAGTCCGAATTATCGGTCGGCGACTGTACTATGTTGTTGTTCCTTTGCACGAAGGGCCCGTGTGAGACCCCCACAGCCCCCACGGCATCGCGAAGATTTCCCGGACGATGGTTTTGGTTTCGTTCGCGGATTTGCTGTTTGGTACGTATACACATACCAATTTCGCATCAAAGAAGTTCCGCCACAACGAAATTTGTTAAGTGTCTCGTGAATTTAGTTGTAGTGGGACTCGACTGTACAGTATAACCTCGTTGATGTAATCCAGTTACGTATGATTTCCTGGCGCCAACATTTGCGATCGAGAACACAAAAAATGACTCAATAGAGTTAAAGAATATTTTAAATACACTGTTAACAAACCTCCTTGTTACTTTTGTATAAAGAATATATTAAATACACCGTTAACAGACTTCCTTCTTACTTTTGTATAAAGACTATTTTCAGCACACTTCTTTTTTACCAGTTCATAAGTTCCTGGAAAACTCAATATTTAGGCACCAACATTCAGTACATCACCAAACCGCAATTGTGTGATACATGGTTCTACTGTATTATGGCAAGAAAGTCTGATAGTTCCAAGCAAAAATTCTCACACTTCTATGTGACTGTCATAAGTCACAGGACATAGCAACGCGCACGCACGCACACACACACACACACGCACGTGCACACACACACAACAGCAGCGAACATAACATGTCCCACCTCAGCAGGGCTAAGCATCTCTGCGGGCTCCTTAATGGGTGCAGGATACTTGATGCACAGTTCGGGCTTCCAGGCCACTTCCAGCTTCTTGTTGAATTGCTGGGCATCAAGTGCAGCCAATGCGTAGCCACACACCCCTGCCTCATCCTCCACAACAAAGCAGTACTCGTTGCTCAGGGTTAGAAAACCACCGACCAGTCTGCGCACACAAGGTAAAAAGTAGTTAACTTGGGTACAACTAAAATGCATGGCCACCAAAAAACACATGAATAACACTTAACAGTTTTACATCCTGGGCATCATTCACGGCCAGTTCACCTGGAACTCAAATTCCTGTAGGCTGATTAACCCATCTGTGTAGCTTTGCTACATAGACAGTGTCCCAGTTTAAATATGTGCTTGCGGCGACTAAACATTTGCCTGCACTTATGACGCCTTGTGTAATGCCTGCTCATATAGGCAAATTTTTATTCTTGAATGTCAAGCAACTTTTCAACACTTCAATATCCCTGATATCAATAAAATCAAATTGTAATCAAAATTACATAAAGATAATGAAACCCCAAAATCTGCTAAAAGATGCCTCAGCATTCCAGTTAAGATTGTCCTGAACTGTTAGAGGGACGCTTTTAGAAAACTTGAATGGTATGCAAATGTATTTCATAGCACATTTTAAGGTAGCATATTGAAAGTGGTGCTAGACATGATTTCTGCTAAGCAGACATGATTGCACCACTCCTCAGCTTCAATTTTGCAATTACATGTATCCTAAAGTTATTTAAAAATATTTTGCCTATTTTACTTAATTAGCAAAATTATCGTTGAACATATTTCAGCTGTTCATGTCTGCCTAGCCATGTTGCCCAGCCTATCGTCAAAAATGGCAGGGGCCTAGATATTCTAATTGTTCCTTTCAAAAGGAAACGTGTGGTATGTGTGTGTGTCACACACACAGATAAATATGTATGTATACATAATTAAAAGAAGTGTTTCTGGCAACTGTATGAATATTTAAGCAAGTCTACGTTGAAAAATACAACATTTATTTTAATGTCTTGGCCGGGGACTGGAATTTATAAAAAAATATCTTGATAAAGGCTGATCCCCAGCTGAAATGTTGAAATAAACTTGTGTTTTTGAATGGGGACTTACTCCAAGTGCGTGTGCAAGCGTGTCTTAAATTATAAGACAAAGAGTTGAGAAACATAAATGATTCAGCCATGAACCACAGGAAAAATTCTGCACAGAGAACGCAAGTACAACATTTAAACTGTAGAGAGTACTAACATGAGAACAAAAAAATTATGTCCCTTCGGAGACAAGATGTAACAGCTATCAAAACACACACACACTTGGAGGCAAAATGTGGAGAAAAGAAGGATGGCAGAAGTGAAAGTGATACTAAAAAGAAGGGGGCAAGGAAATTTCATGGCTGGAGCAAGTCAAGCAAGAATAACGTTTATTTTAATTTTTTTTTTTTAGATCAGAAAGTTAAAGGGCCCCTAGGAAATATTAAAAAATGCAAGAATTTTTTTTCAAGGGCTGTTTTCTTTTTTTCTTATTTGTGTAAAAGTGTGTGTATGTATTTATGGCAATTAGATGTTGTCCCCGAAGAAACACGTATGTAATTTGTGTGTTGAATTCCTATTACTTTTTCACCTTGAAGCTTGTACGTACAAATCCTACGGAGTAAAGGAATTGCTTTAACATGGAGACTTGTAAATTAACTCTTGGCAAAGGCCAGTCTTTGTGTGAAAAGTAGATTATTTTCCAATGTGATACGCGTGATGCAAGACATTTTCTGACCCCGCGCAGCTTTTCCCACGTGTGCCACACCGCCAGCACTCCAGTGCAACAACCCCTCGACTTCCAGGGCTGTGGTACAGAAAGGTTGGCCATGTCCCTTTCCATGGATAAATTCTCTTTGGCCAATTGAAACGGCCACAGAAAAAGCCATGTCAGTGCAATCTCAAAGGCTACGGCTTATACTATGGCCTCTGAGATTGGACTTCAGCACAGCAGGTCATCCCACACAATCTCAGAAGCTATAGTATCAGCACAATTGCATCATTCCCTGCTACCAGATGGCAACAATGCATGGCACACAAAATCTCGAACTAATGCTAGTACAAAAGCCTGGCACAATGATGCGTAGAACAGGGCAAGCATTTTTGCCAATGGTCATGGCAGCGCACTATTAAGTGCAGTTCAAAAGACAAGAAAGGCCACAGAGATGCAGCAGCAGCAGGATTTGACTCCCGATAACTTTGTTCATACAAGCAGTGATGCTACTGCGGACTTATGATTTGGAGCAATTTTTGGAGCATCAGAAATTTCATTTTGGAGCACTTTGGAGCAGGCAATTTGGCATTTTGAAGCAGCTTGGAGCAGCTGATTTTTCACATCCTTTAGTATTTCGAAAAGCGAGTTGCAATTTACATTCAATTACCTGAATAATTCTTATGTTCTCACGAGAAGCTTCGTAAACATTTCCATCTATTGCAGATCTCGTGGAGATAAAGATGCACTTGTGTGCATGCGACACACACAGACACAAATTGATATCATTTCGTATATTGCTAGTTTTCCCAGATGTCATCGGTAATATCCATAAACAGAAATGATGGACACATTGGCGGCACGCAGTTATTATAACCACGTCATGCTGCGCTTCAAACAAGCTACTAGCTGCGTTTCCGGAGTAGATAACGTCCGCCGATGAATCGCCAATTAACCTTGAAGCCGCGAGCCTCGGCAGAAACCGCACTTTGCAGTCAAGCCGCCTTGCAAGGCAGCTCGACGGCAAGGAAAAGCGGCTCGACGGCGCCGTGCGTGGCACTGCTAAAGTCACTGGAACCTGGAACTTGGAAAGTACTGCAACCGCTGGAGCGAGCGCAGGCAACACTGCGCAGGCAACACTGCGCGGAAAAGACGAGCAGCTCTTCCTCGGGTTTTCTAGGCTTGCTACAGTGAAGAACAGCACGATGGCTGCCGCAGTGGGCCCTGTGAAATCCACAAACAAAACCGCATTTCGTTTAGCTAGATACGATGTAAATTACAAGTACAGTAGCTGACGGATTTTTCGGACTCCAAAAATTCGGACTTGTTGAATATTCCGGACTTCATAGATGTACCGGCAGGATTCCCATAGAGCTAATGCATTTTCGCGAGTGATTTTTCGGACGAATCTAGGTGCCAATGTTCGATTTTCCGGACTAAATCGCTCGCTCCGAGCCACGCTACCCGATCTTGGAGGCCGCCATGCTGGATTTTCCGCTGGCTTGGCTTCCAGTGCCCCCTGTACAGCCTTCAAGATCAGTACACGTACGCTATCCCCTCGTCTCCGAGGCCATGCCCGCTCTTCCTTGGCCGACAAAACGTTCTAACAAGCTGCACTTGCTTTTCTTTTTATTTTTTTTTGTTCGGTCCGTACGCTGTGTGCGGGTGAAAGCTTGGGAGGGTCAGCCAGCAACCGCAATTTATTCTCACGCACGCGAGAGAGGAAGGCGGCCGGAGGCGCGTGCGGACTTCGTTCGCTCGCGGGGCACGGGGAGAAGGCTGCGGAGACGGTGGGCAGTTGCGTTCTGCTCTTGCGGCTGCCGACGGAGCTGCCGCGCAGGCACCGTATCTTGAAAGCGATCTGCTATGTGGCCGAAGTGTGCGCCCGCGATCTGCGATGGGTACAAAGGGCGTGCGCCGAGTGCCACTAGCTTCGTATGCGCCTTTTTTTTTTTTTTTTGACGTTCGCGTTGAAGCGAGAGAATAGACAGCGCTAGACACCGTAACAGCGCGAAGGTCAATATCCCCGCGGTCATCGAGCGAGATGTGTTCATGTAACCTGTGCGCGCGTGACACCGTGCTTATTTAGTTAGTAAGCGCATATTTACAACTTTATACGGCCGATAAAACTAACATCCTTACTTCGTATCGCTGTCTATTAATTGGCTATCGCAATCGATGCTCCGCCTTTTGGGCGAAAGTGCGACATTTTTCTTAAGCCGCTCTAAGCCTCATAATTTTTTTTCTCTTGGGGGACGGGGGCGAGTTTTTCGGACTGTTCGGTTTTTCGGACTGCTCGATTTTTCAGTCCCCGCGAAGTCCGGAAAATTGGTCGGCTACTGCACTCGGAAAGTGAAGCATTCAACTGTGCGCCACCCGTTCTAAATGCAAAGCGATCCCGATGCTCGTGTGTCACACAAAATTTTTTTCGGATGACTAGGTATCAAGCGCTGCCACAAAATCGTTTATACGCGTGGATATTATCGCTTTCTAACGTGGCTACTGATTTAACCGCGCACGAAATGTTTCATACAGATCTATTTCTACGAAAATAAACGGTCTCTGACTGCACTACGGGAAAAGAGATGCTAAAACGGAATTAACCAGGTCATGTTCGTGTTGTTTTAAACAACACACGAGAAAATCTATATTTTAATTTTCAACATTGACAGGTCGATCGATCTTTATTTAGTGGTTTTCTCACTACACTTTGTTATTTTTGACACAGCCGCCCGTATTCCGTCGCTCTTCGAGCCACATTTTGCTCGGTTCTGCATATTTCTGAGCACCTCCTCGCTTTGTTTACTCAAGGCAAACCGTAGACTTCAAAGCAAATGCGCGAAGAAGCTTTTCCATCACATTATGGCATTTAGGGAGTTCGATGAAATACCGCAAGGAGCTTCTCAGCTTTGCGATATCAACAAGTTCACCAAGCGGGAGTGAACTTGTCGCTCTTTATCAGGTGCAGCCAGAGATAGCACGGCGCTTGCTGTCGCTCTTTCCCGGACTCCCGGCGGTTGCTGCACCCGAACGTGCAGCACCCGGGCATTTCCTTTCGTTTTAAGTCTACGAAAGTTACATATACACTAAATTATACAAAATGCAAAATCTGACCTCGTTGATGACTCGTACGCACGGCGTGTGCGAGCGATGTCTGTCTGCTTATCTCGTCCGGCGCGGCTTAGATCCGCCATCTATAGTGGAAAGTGATCACCTGACGGCAACTGACCAATCGGCGGCACGGCGGCTAAGAGAAAAGGGCTGCGGTACTTTCCAGGTTCCAGTGACTTTAATTGGGACGTACGCGCTAGAGCTTTCTCGTCTCCTGTTTGCAGCTAAGGTTGCAACTAAGGCTCGCCCTATCGTCACGTTGAACGTTTTAATTCCCCGGTGGTGCAATTGGCGATAGACGCCGTCAAATCCGAGACTGTTTGGCGCAGTTAGGCGCAATTTTCGTCGATTGTATCAGGATGGCGCAGTAAATCCCAATTGGCGCACTTTCGCGCAGTTGGCGCAGGAGTGGAATCACTGTACAAGACACATTCAAAAAAATTTTGTTGGAAAAACATTAGTGAGATGTGCCTTACAACACGGACACATTCAACCCCTAAAGGTACTGCAGGGCTCTTTTAATGCTTTTGAGAATTTACAAATTGTGATCAACAACGAAAGTTAGCAAGCTGAACTAACCATTAACTACCAGCTGAAAAATTCCCTAAATCAGTATCGCTCCCTTCATTATGACGATGTAGAAACAAAAATGTTATGACCTTTTTAAACCTTTGGGTGCCAGGTATTTTTCCAAAGTGCAACAAGTTCAATTTCTATCTAAGCAACACATCAGCAGGCTTTAAATTGAAATGCTCTTTCCTGGCGACACGTTCCTGAATATATTACAAGTTCTTAAATCAGAAAATTTTAAAATACTTATGCTAATTAATAATCTGAATTAGGATAATTTATGTCATTCAGGGAACAAGGCCTCTTCGTCGTAGTCATCCCTTGAAGACACCTCATAATCAATATAAAGTCCTTCAAGAACTCCTTATAGAGTTCTTGAATTTCCACATCATTAAAAAAATTGCTCGGGCTTTTCGTGCCCATCTGCCATGTCAGAAAGAGATGCGAGAACACCGACAGTCAATAAAGATTGTGATGCCATTTGTTGTATAAAAACAAAAACTGTCATAAAACTTTATTTAGCAAACTTCTAAGTAGATGGTCCTACCAGTCTATGAATGTTTCTACGAACTGCCGTATTTACTCGCATAATGAACGCACCTCCCACTTTTCCAATGAAGAAGTGCGTTTTTTCTTTTCCTCGCATAATGATCACACCATGAACTTGCTGCTGTGAAGTAGGATAGACACTGTACGATTCGGCGTCCGCATCTGGCGCATACGATTGTATCAGACGGCATATTGGACGCCGGATCGTACCATGCGTCTCCTACTTTTATTGCGATAGAAATCATATGGATATGGAGACTCCAGGCGCATTTTTGCCATCAGTGCTGAAGATTGCGGAATCTCTCACGTTCGAGGGAGGAAATGCGCTGTATTCCGTCGCACACATGGCGCTGGGGGGAGGAGAGGAAGGGGCGCGGCGACGTAGCAACTGCAAAGCAACTCCGCATTGCGCAGCCACGCGCGCCCTATCTTGCAAGCGATTTGCGTCAAGGGCTGAATCTAGGTGCGACGACGGCTTATACCTTTGTGTGTGCTCCATTCTCACCACTCAGTTTGCATTGAAGCGATACACGGCACGATTGTCCCTTCGCTCGCTGTTGCGCTTGCTCACACCAGCGTTTTAACAGCGAGTGTCCGCAGTCATTGAGTGCGATGTGTTCATGTTTGCCTGTGCGCTCTGACACCATGCTTGTTAATCTACATAGTTAGCGAATGTTTGCAAGTTTATACGGCCGATAAAACTACTATCCTCACTTCGTATAGCTGTCTACACATTTGCTATCGCAATCAATGGTTCGCCTTTCGGGCGAAACAAACTTTTAAGAGGTGGCCGTGGAAAAAAAAAAAATGCGTAAGATCCCCTCCCAACTTCGCGCATATTTTTCGGGAACAGAGGCGAGTTCATTATGCGAGTAAATACGGTATCTATGCCGCGGCCATCGATGTGAATCAGTGGCCAGACGAGTATACTCGGGCAAGGTGTACATTGGCCCACAATAACAGCCATCACGGCAGTTCTGTGCACATCACAAATATGCAGCACAGGTTGCATTGCTTTCAATACACACAGTGGTGCAACAGCCAAAATAGGATTTGGAGCAATTTTTGGAGCAGCAAAATCCCAATTTAGAGCAGGTTACGGAAAAAAACAAAACCTCCGTTTTGAAGCACTAAATCCCAAATTTTGAGCAGTTTCACAAAGAACGCTTACTCATAAAATGCCATAACGTTTACCCCGCATAATAAACACCCCCCCCCTCCCCCCAAATTTGCATTGGATTTCTAGGGGAAAAAAGGGTGTTCATTACACGAGTACATATGGCACACATTAGCAGCGTAGGTAAGGGCAGGGGCATGATCGGAGATCGTTGTTCGGAGCGCGCATTCAGTTTCACCATGAACGGTTGACCTAGGCCACAGCCGGCAAAATTGAATGTGCGCTCCGAATAGCGACCTCAATGGCGCCCCAGCAGTGCACTGCATGCAACCTTTTCCGCTAAACAAGTGGAAAGTACACATGCATTTCTTCGTGAGTGGTTCCCTTTCATGTTTTTTTTTTTTCTGACGATGTGTCGCGACATTCCGGCGGTCACTCCCAACTTGTGGCCTCCTAGTTCTCCAGATTTATACCAGCTCGACTACTATGTCTGGGGCGTCGTTGAGAGAGAGGCCAACAAACAGCCACATAATACAGACTCGCTGAAGGCCGCCATTGCTGACTAAATGGCCAACATCTCTAAGGACCACCTGATCCGCACATGCAGTCGTTTACGAAGCTGAATTGAATCGGTTATTCCTGCGGATGGCGGATTCATTGAGTAATTGTGGAAATAAACCGTAAGAGACGTATTTCCTAAAGTTTGGTGAAAATATGTCTATTTTTGCTGGAGATATTCTTCTCTGCCTGAAGCCAACATGGTGTTCTCAAATACCTCGCACACCGGGTATATCAGCAAGAATAATCACAAACCAGAGGCTTTTGGCAGAAGAGCCATGCACCTGTGTTCTTTGTGTGGCTGTATACAATTCACAGATGTTGACAGTATTGTGTGTTACTGTCTCAACGTTAATCTCGTAACAGCAAAGCAGCATAAATGACGCAGACATGTAAATGCACTAATGCATTCCAGGCAAAAGTCCGCACATAATCTGGCTGGTGCCTTGATAGTAATGCCCTTTTCAGTTAAATGGGGCAACTACATACTGGCCAGACAAGTAAACAGCATGCCTGGTTTCATGAACATTTCACGTGCTAAGTCATATAGGTGTCCATACACCTTCTACTAAAGAAAATGCTTCTTCAATGCAAGAAAGTGAGCACTCGAGCATGTGCACTGACACATAAGAATGCAGGCATGATTAAGGATGACGAACCATGTTCTTCAATTCATACTTACAGAAATTCAAGTACAAGCCTGTTCAAGAGAATTGGAAGCCATTTATTAAAGCATTACTAAAACTGATATAACAAATTACAACAACAATTAACATCACCCAACAGCAAGCATTCTGGAAACATTAATTTCAAGCAAGCTAAAATATATATATCTTGCGTTGAGAATGTGCAAATAAAAATCAAGATTGTGGCCTTGCATACAGTGCTGTTGGTAGCTCATCCCACAGCTAGTGATAACGCCAAAATTAACATAGGAGTTACCTCGTGATCAATGCACGAAGCTCCAGAATGCAACTAGTTTTTTTTTTTTTTTCCCACGCAGCAAAATTAATACTCCAGCCACCATAAACAAATCTGCAGTTGTTAAAATGCAAACACCACCGTTAGTAGTACATGTTTGTGCCCTTTGATTTTCGCTAGGTTGCACAAAAGCCACGCACTCAGCTGTTTGCATTTGAATGACTGCAGATAGTAGCTTTTTAAAGAATTTTAGAATTTTCAGGCACAGGCAATGCTATGCATTGTTCTTCCCATTTCCCATCTTTGTTGTTGTAACATCTGATAAGCTTAACAGACATACAAAGACTGTCTTGCAAGTAGAAATTTTCTACAGTCGACTTCCGTTAGTTTGATCCTTACGGGACCAATGAAATTGGTCGAATTAATCAAGAGGCATAGAAAATGCCGTAACACACCGCAACTTCATTTGGCAGTATTTGCCCAGGTTCCAACACGCGCTCGAATCAAACGCGAGCTTGCATTTGAAGGCTTCATGGAAGAAGATGTAGAAATGACATTAGAGCTCCTAAACAAAGGCCAGAATGAAGTCCATTTTTACCAATAAAAATTTAACTAGGCCCGAGCAGACCATGTCCAACTCCATGACGTCTCAGTCAACTGGTGCAGGAATTTCAAGGCACCGTCGGCACCCCCGTCTTTCGTTCTCGCTTCTCTTCTGGCTAGGTCGATTTTCGCTAGGTTGCACAAAAGCCACGCACTCAGCTGTTTGCATTTGAATGACTGCAGATAGTAGCTTCTTAAAGAATTTTAGAATTTTCAGGCACAGGCAATGCTATGCATTGTTCTTCCCATTTCCCATCTTTGTGGTTGTAACATCTGATAAGCTTAACAGACATACAAAGACTGTCTTGCAAGTAGAAATTTTCTACAGTCGACTTCCGTTAGTTTGATCCTTACGGGACCAATGAAATTGGTCGAATTAATCAAGAGGCATAGAAAATGCCGTAACACACCGCAACTTCATTTGGCAGTATTTGCCCAGGTTCCAACACGCGCTCGAATCAAACGCGAGCTTGCATTTGAAGGCTTCATGGAAGAAGATGTAGAAATGACATTAGAGCTCCTAAACAAAGGCCAGAATGAAGTCCATTTTTACCAATAAAAATTTAACTAGGCCCGAGCAGACCATGTCCAACTCCATGACGTCTCAGTCAACTGGTGCGGGAATTTCAAGGCACCGTCGGCACCCCCGTCTTTCGTTCTCGCTTCTCTTCTGGCTTACACCAAGCATCTCCTTGCAGCAAGATTCGCTTTTTTGGTATTGTAGAAGGGTAATTTACTAACACATCTTATTAAGTCATTTTTCTCTTGAGGGTCCCTTTAACGTGCACCTAAATTTAAATACGCTAGTGTTTTTGCATTTCGCCCCCATCGAAATGCGACCAACATGGCCGGGACTGAACCTGCAAGGTCGAGCTCAGCAGCACAATGCCATAATCACTGAGCTACCGTGGTGGGTTAAATTTCAAATCTACAATGTGACGGTGTCTTACCTAAACTTATGTCTATGACAGAAATAAGCAACATAAATTTGTGGTGTTAAAATAGTAATAATAAAAAATTTTAAAAGGTGGGGTGTGGAGTACACCATGAAAAAGCAACAACAATGTTCACTGCCAAGAAAATAGTACTTACTTGTCACCAATGAGGTTAGGAAAGTCTGGAAACACCTGTGTTCCATCCATACCATCGTCACAAGTCTTTCGACACACCTCATAAACAAGTGACTGCAGGAAAAGCAGAAGAGAGTTACAAATGAATAAGTGGCTCACATCCATTACAGAAATAATGCAGGTCAGCAACATGTTCTGTTTATCACATAAAACTGACTTGAACGAATGAGCTTTATTTTTCCGCTCACAAGAGTGGTGGGGCTTCGAGAGAAAAGGCTCAACAAAGCTTAACGGGAAGTTCGGAAGTTGATGTGTTTCTCAAGCCCTACATTTCTTGGCAGCAAATGTGGCAACAAGAGAGCAGAGGCTCATGGTAGGAACAAAAAAACGACTTAATACTTAAAAACAAACATGCAGCTATTTAAGAATAAAGAACACAGACTGAAATAAAGTACCCATCAGTATTCGCGACTCCCAATTCATGCAACACCTAGCGGCGAGCGCCGGAAACCCCGTACGGAGGTCGGAGCGTCTGAGCAGATACTCCGTCCGTAGCATTCGCACTGCGATCGGGAGCGCTTCTAGTATGATGGAGCCACCATCTACGAAACTCCGCACGATCGAGGAGAGAGAGAGAGAGAGAAGCGACTTTATTTGCACCCGTCAAATAGATGACGGGGTAGAGGCTTCAGCCTAAACCCCCACTCATCCTTCTTAACCGTTGACCGGGATTCCTTGGGACGCGGCAGCGGCCGAGGAATTATGCTGCGTTTTGCGGCGCCGAAGAGCCACATGGATTGCGAATCTTATAACAAGCTGCGACAACGGCAATTGTTGTGTTCTCAACATCTTGCTCGAGAAGGTTCTCTTTTTTTTTTTTCTTTTCCCCAGGTGGGGGTCGGTTTGTTGTTTGTGTGAAGAGAATGTGACCCTGTTGCTTGTACTATGTTTGCAGTAAAGCGCTACAGCTAACTTCAGGAAGTTTGCGTTGAGGTTGTTACTGCCATCGTGATAACGTTCAGCGTATGCGTGCTGCAACTTGCAGTTTCATGCGATAGCCGGCGTAGTAATGCAGTTTGTAGCCGCGGTACTCAGGCTTTCCTTGATTAAAGCTGTTATATCGGACACATGCGACGCACAATGTGGAACTACCGAGTATGGTTCATCAACGAAAATCGGTGCACCAAAGTTTCAGGTACTCCCGGGTAACGTCGGTAAATTGTTCTATGTAAGCACCACATGTACCCGCCAGCGTGCAAAATAACTATGGGGTGGCATAGCGGTACGCCTTCCTTGCGACCTGGACATGCTACCGGTGTAACTAGTGCAAATTAGTAGGCGCTCATTTGAAAAAGCATAACTATCAAAGCAATTGTATCTCTTATCAGTTTTTGAAGGAAATTGGCAGTTCCGAGGTGAGCCCAGTTTCGGCCACTTAAAGTGCAGGACACAAATTATAGAATAACATAGAAAATTAATTAGCTTCATAATGCAGTAGCTTAGTTAACATTAATTTACACAGAAACATTTGTTTTATTTCATTAGTTTACACACCAGCCATAAGCGACATGTTCGTAGACAGCGGGGAGTAATCAGTCAAGGTCAGGCCACACAGCACAAGCCATACCTGTACATGGTGTGCAAATGTGTTTCTATTGTAGTAAGCAGATCTTTCGGTTTCTTATTTATCGTTTTGTTCTCTACGAGAGAAACAATGCGCCAACTACTGCAATAACTACAGCTAAGCGAATCAGCAGTCACGTTACACAAATCTTGAATGTAAAATAGATAACAGGAACGCAAAAGTAGCGGGAAAGGTTTGCCACAGATTCATAGTGCATGCTCGCGATAAAGTGCAAAGCTTGATTTTAGGTTCACTTGCCCTCTGGACTGAAAAGAGCGTGCAGAGTTTGCGCCTTCACCGAACGAAAGTTTGTTAAGGCAACAACAATGAGGAAGTGTGTGCCAGCTGCGCATTAGTCTGCATGTACAGCGGCAACAGCTGTACGTCGATGCGCTGCTGTCGGTGCGCACGTCAGTGCGCTGCTGCAGACCATGATAAACGTGCCAAACAGAGCAGGTTGTAAGATTTCGGCAATCCTGGCGAGGCTAAAGTCCCTATATAAGAACAGTACCACCATCCTTTGAGAAACGCCGCTTCTCTTTCCTGTATCTCCGATTGGACGATGATAGCGCGTGCTTTTCACTTCTTTATATTTTCTTTTTTTCCGCCTCAGAGCCATGTTGAAAGTCCTCTGCGCAGCCGCAGTCGCCGGCGGCGGCGCGCGCCCGGCCTGAAAGCTTCAACGTGGACTTTCTAGGTGCGCCACCGTCGACTTGGCTTTCGCAAGCAAAAAGTAAAAAGCAAGCGCTTTAGGAGAGGAGGCGGCGGAGGAAAGAGTAGATGGCGGTACTTTTCTTATATAGGGACTTTAGGCGAGGCCAGCGTGACATATCCAACTTCGCCGGCCGCTGTCTCGCACGCTCGAAACACCAGACTATCTATCCGCGCCTTCACAGCGAATCAAAGCAGCAGAAACGTGCTTGTACTTTTCCAACCATCCAACAGTGCACGAGCACTTCGGTTCCACAACCAATGGGTTCAAGAATACATTGGTGATTTTCATCAGAATCTCGTGCGGGTCCGCTGTCCCGCCAGATGTTTGCACACACCGTGCGACCACTTCAGCCTCATTACCCACTGTGCCTCTCTCAGATCGGCTAAAATGATTTGGTCAGCGTAAGCCATTCACTTTTTCTTCCACAAATTAGCGCAAACCGGCATCACACTGCACGAAAATCATCAACCTACAGTGTACTGTAGATCAAACACGGCAGTTGCGGCGACCTCCGTATATCCGCCATGTTGCACAGTGTAGCCAGACGCAGCCAGTTTTCGCAGCGCCCCCTGCAGTCCACTTGAGTTGCGAATAGCAGTAGGGATAACTGAGAAAGTTGGCCAAATCTGTTCTGGTACAGGATAACAAAAATATACTACTGCTCTAAATATTATGAAGGAGGGAGACATGTTGCAGCATCTTAAAAGCTGTAATTAGTTTGTGGTATGGTAACATAGAAGTGTGATTGAGTACAATATTCATAGGTCACAATATGGGAGGTCAGTACCACTGTGCCATGAAGAGTTAGGTATGTTGTGTATCATCTCTTGTTTATACTGCAGAGAGAGTCACAAGTTATACAGAAAAAACACCTCTGCAATTATTACAGATTTTTTTTTTTTTAGAGAAAAGCTCCGCAGTGGGGCAATTTCAAGGTTTGTTGTACATTATTTTTAGAGCACTTTTTTGGAGAATGTGGCGTTTCTGGGCTTCACTGTGTTCGGGAAGCGCCTTCGTTCGCGATCATCTTCAGCCGTGCGTTCCATGGACGCTTTCGTTTCTTTCCGTAAGATTGACATGTTATCTTTAGACGAGCGCAAGACGAAAAGACGATGCAATAGCCGCGTGAACACAAGTGTAGCAGACGACCACCAAAAACCGGGAGCAACGGAGGACTGAGACAGCGGCGCATGCAAAAAAATGAAAAATAAAAAGCAAAATGGCCGCCGCGGTGGCCGCGCCCGCCAATGGAAGGCGCGAGACGGGGGTGGGGGGGGGCACCTTGCGCGCGCACGCTACGCCCATTCAGTAGTAGTGGTGGTTTATTAAGGAAAAATGATGCCTATTTCTTCTGCCCAATAGGGAGCACAGCGCAGCGTCAATCAGACGCCAATCAGCGCCAGTTAGAGATCAGCGCCAATCAGAGGCCCGGAACCACCCTTTAGAAAAGCGGCGAGAGCGGCCATTCAGCTTGAGCGACGCTTGAGCCGGCGCAAAATGCTCACAAAGAAAACAGCTACAAAACAAGCCCAAAATGGTGGCAGTCGGCAGGCGGCTGCGCCCGCGGCGCGCGCGGGAAGTTTGAACAAATTTTGCCTGGCGCAGGCCGTTTTGCGGCTCCCGTGGCGTTTTGAAAGCCAATTTTTTTTCCTTATTTACCAGTCAAAATCAGAGTTAATAATTTGAGGGCAGATGATTGAAGGCCCAAACATTACTAAAATGCGGTTTTCCAAAAATCAATTTTTTGGCCGTTTTTTTACCATTCTAGAACCCGCGTCCCCCCCTTAAAAGGCCCTTCAACAGGCCACATAGCAAATTTTGGTAATATACTGGAAGTTGCATGCTCTCGTGCTCTCAAAGGAGTGTTCTACCGCAAGAATTCAAAATAGTTCATTAATAGCAGAGACAGAAATATTTGAAGTGCCGCGAACTCATGATTCCAGGAGGCAAGCATCACAGCCAACATAGACTCTCTCTACTTGCGCTGTCTTGGCCTCCGCAAGCGAACTCCCCCCCCACCCCCCCATTCCCTGCATTCTCCCATACCGGAGCCAAAGGATCGCGTGACAAATACGTCACAGGCCCCGCCATTTTTTTTTCTCTCTCTCTCGCGTGTTTTTGCTGAGTGGTGCACTTCCAGTAACTGTCTCGTACGCAAGCTGTTGCGTTTGTCTCATTTCGCGCAGCAGACAATTTTACGCGCTCTGCACAAGAACACGTGATCAGTGCCACCATTAAGAACATTGAGGCAGGCGTGAGAGGATGAAAGAGCATAATCGCGGCGCTGGAACATGGTAGAAAATGTCAGTGTGGCTCTCTGCGCACACGACTGCACGACACGGGAACAAGCAGACGAAACAGAAGTACATCTCTCTTGCTATACGGTACGAAGTAAAACAAAAACATGGAGACGTTCGGTTCGTATGTTTTATTATTTCCCTTAACGTTAATTCGTCTACTGAAGCAACAGATTAACAAATAATTGAGGCTGCCTTGAATAATTCTCAATGTCATGCATAAATATAGGTGACGTCACAGCACTGCCATGTACGTAGGCGCACTTGCGCGATATAACTGTCGATTCTCCGGCTGGGAGCGTGGCGCCCACGAGGAGAAGGGCAAACGGCGTTTGGTTTTAAATTTAAGATTTTGCCGCGGTGCGTAGGGATGAAATATTTAGCAGACACAATCGTTTGCACACATTATATGCACTGCGCTTGTCAGCTCAATATGGGTAGTCCTGGTGAGCGGGCTCTTTAAGGAATTTCGAATGCGTTCTCTAAAACACTCTCTATATCCAACATTTTCATGGAAACAGGAATTCTAAGTCAAACCACATTAATGTGCTACACAACCGTGTCTTTTGGCCCATATTTTGGACACAACAAATCCATCTCCAACATTTCAGTACCGTGTGCCGTCAATCCAGTTTATATTTCCAGCCATAAAGTCATGCAGTGAAGCCCAATTTCCAAGAAAATATTGCGATGTGGGTCTTCACTTCAAAAACTTTTTCTTCCTTAAGCAAAAATCACCTTTTTTAACACTTTCAGTAGAAATATTTGAAGTCATTCTCTCTGATGGCTGCTACGTGCAAGATTTTTACAAGGACTGCTACACTGTTTGATTTACGTGCATACACAGGCCAAAATGCTGCGTTTTCTAAGTTAAATGCAGGTTTGTGGTGCTAATGCACAACATAGAGGCATAAATCCAATTTTGGCAGATAATATGCCTGGTGAACATTCCTATGAGCATTTTGGGGCTTTCATATCCAACCATTTATTTTTTGCATATAGGTTCTAGAAAACGCTTTATTTTTGTAAACTTTAGGAGCAAATTACAGAAATAAGAATATAAAAAAGTGGCCAAATTGTTTTCTAATAAAAGAGGCATGTCTACCAACTGTAATAATGTAAGTTTTGTTTCAATAATGAAGACTGGATTCATCAGAAATTTTTTCCTTTTGCCTGGTTTGGCACCGTTTTAGATTATTCATCAAATTGCCCTTAATTTTTTTTTTCACCTCAAATATTTTGGGTAAGCTCTCCCCGTCAAATTTATTATTTGATATTTCAAAAAAAAAAAAAAAAAAATCGGAGATACTTGAGCACAGCCATTGGGAAAGTTTGCATGGAATGACCCCGAGGATGAGGGTCTGAAATGCATCGAAATGTGAAATATTTGGCAACATTTATCACTTCCGAGTTTCAGCTACGCTGCCTATAGCACCAGTGTGGCCCAAAGGAAACCATTTAGTAAAAAATGGCTATACAGTCGAATCCACTTATAACAATACAGGTTTTAACAATATACATTGGATATAACGATGAGCCACATATACAATGCCAACTTTTGTATGTATTCTATGGTGAAATAAACTGCTTACTACAATGCTCCATGTCGCATTATCAGTCACAACAACCAAATCTGGATGCTGGGTGTGTGCACCGAAAGAAAGAATAATGCATAATCATTGAGAGAAAAAAAGAAGAAATGCAAGCCACTGCACCAACCTGCGTGCTACACCCACCTTTGTGCCCCGCATCGCATCACCCCACCACACATCACCCTACAACGCATCACCAGCCTTGCACGTCTCTTTCCCGTCTCTCTTCCACCCCTCCAACGTCGGCACAGTCGACTGGTGTATCACAGGAGAGGAAGGGAGATTGGAGAGGGGCGCGCAAGGCTGCCAATGCATTGGGCCAATTGATGAAGGCGTGCTGTGTGGTGTGCAGCAGGCGGGTTCGGCGAAGGTGTGCGTCACGCAGACAGATATGGTAGCTCGCACTTTTTTCCCCCCTTTGATTTCACATTCCTTTTCGTTTCGGCGCGGACATCCAGTAGCTAGATTTAATTGTTAAAGCCAGTAAGGCGGCATACGAACATTATAGTAACCTGTTTATTTTACCATAGAACACACAAAAAGTTCACAGTGCCGGGGCTGCTCATTGTTACAGCTGAGCATTGTTAAAATCGGTAGTGCTGTAAGTGGGTTTGACTGTACTTCTATTTAAAATGTATGTATGTTTTTCCTCTCTGCTTTTTTTGCGTGTAAGCCGGTAATACCAATTATTGGTTATAACAATGGGATTTTCCTGGCACCTGAATAGTATTGTTATAAGTGGGTTCAACAGTATTTTCCTACGATTCATTCACTGACATACAGAATAGAAAGCAATAGAAAACAAGCTGCGATTTGTTAAGTTATAAATACTTGCTTTCACTGGTTCTGCAACAAGCTTACAAGCTTGAATTCTGGGGTTCTACAAGCCAAAATTACAATTTGATTATGAGGCACGCCATCATCATCATCAGCCTATTTTATGTCCACTGCAGGACGAAGGTCTCTCCCTGCGATCTCCAATTACCCCTGTCTTGCGCTATCGTATTCCAACTTGCGCCTGCAAATTTCCTAACTTCATCATCCCATCAGGCTTTCTGCCGATCTCGACTGCGCTTCCCTTCTCTTGGTATCCATTCTGTAACCCTAATGGTCCACCGGTTATCCATCCTACGCATTACATGGCCTGCCCAGCTCCATTTCTTCCGCTTAATGTCAACTAGAATATCGGCTAGCCCCGTTTGTTCTCTGATCCACACCGCTCTCTTCCTGTCTCTTAACGTTAGTCCTAAGATGACATTGTCCTATTCAGCAACAATGGAGACGAATTACAGCAAATGATTGAGGACCTTAACCGAGAAAGTGAAAGAGTGGGGTTGAAGATTAATATGCAGAAGACAAAGATAATGTTCAATAGCCTGGCAAGGGAACAAGAATTCATGATCGCCAGTGTGCCTCTAGAGTCTGTAAAGGAGTACGTTTATCTAGGTCAATTACTCACAGGAGACCCTGATCACGAGAAAGAAATTTACAGAAGAATAAAATTGGGTTGGAGTGCATACGGCAGGCATTGCCAAATCCTAACTGGGAGCTTACCCCTGTCGTTGAAAAGAAAAGTGTACAATCATTGCATTCTACCGGTGCTAATATATGGGGCAGAAACTTGGAGGTTAACAAAGATGCTCGAGAACAAGTTAAGGCACGCCATAGTAGGGATTAATTTTGACCATCAGAGGATCTTTAACATGCCCCCAATACACGGGACACGGGCGTATTTGCATTTCGCCCCCTTGAAAATGCGGCCGCCGCGACTGGGATTTGATCCCGCGACCTCGAGCTTAGCAGCGCATTACCATAGCCGCTAGGCCACTGCGGTGGTTAAAGCTTACAAGCTGAAAGACTTACTTCATCACTGGGGAGGTATGGCCGAATGGTGTACGTTTTGTTGCTGGGTGACTCTGGAGGCTTGTAGAGGAACAGATCACTCACACTCTCCAATGGGAGCAGCCGCTGCAGATAAAGCATAAATGACACCAACTATGTACAAAGTTCAGCTTTGTATGTAAAAATGGACTAAAATAGATTTCTAGTGTGCATGGACTGAAATTTTATAGCACAAAATAAAAAATTAAATTCTGGAGTTTTACATGGCAAAAGCTCGATCTGATTATGAGACACGCTATGGATGAATTTTGACCACCTGGGGATCTTAACATGCACCCAATGCATGGCACACAGGGGTTTTGCATTTCCCCCCATCGCAATGCAGCCACCTAAACGGGATTTTATCCTGCAACGTTGTGCTTAGCAGTGCAACATTATAGCCGCTGAGACACCACGGCGGATCTCTTAGCAGCCTGAACTGTATGTAAACCCTAATGAATAATACAGAGTGCTCTCTAGTACTTAAAGGGGCCATGACACCAAATTTCCAAGCTTGAATTATGCCTTGCATGTTAAATAATATGCATGCCATGCATTCTGTCAAAGTACGAGCTAATTTGGTGCAATAAAATTTGTATTCAATTTTTTGTAATATTGCAGTTAAACCATAGAGCAGTCTGGCAACACTAACAGGTGATGAAATGAAATCACACCCCAAGTTTCAGCTTCCTCGGCGTAATAGAAGTCAATCTCGAGGGCCATACTTTTGCGTACTGCAAGCACCAGAAGCATTTCAAAAATTGCAAAAAATAAGCAGACTACAGGAATTTATCCAGCTTTGAACTATAATAATGTGACAGCAGCAGGCTCTCAATATGAACACCGCCATCCTCTCAACACCACCATCCTTCCAGGTCCCAAGTGCAGACAGCCACAGGGAGGCGAGTTCGAATCTTACTGGTGGTGACGGGAGGCAGTTTTGTTTTCCTTTGCGCTATAGTGAGCGTAAAGCTGAGGAGGAGGAAGTGGCCGGACAACGATGACATGACAATGATGACAGCCGTTGTAGTCAGTGTAATGGTAAGAACGGATGGACGAACACAGCAAACTCCGCCTTGAGCTTTGAACTGCCATAATGAAAGCACCCTGAACTTGCTGCCGTGACGTAGGAGAGGCATAGTACGACTCGGCATCTGATATGGGCTCCAGCGGGCACAATTGTATCGTATCGGATGCTATATCAGACGCTGAATTGTACCTTGTGTCTCCTACTTTTATAGCGATAGCAATTGTATGGATATGGGCACTCCAGGCACATTTTTGCCTTCACCGCCGACGATCGCACCTCAATCTCCTGTGTTCGAGGGAGTAAACGCGCCGTATTCCGTCGAACGCATGGTGCCGGGGGGAGGGGAGGAGGGGGGTTGCAAGCTTATACGGTCGATAAAGCTATTATCCTTACTTCGTGTAGCTGTATATGCATTTGCTATGCCAATCAATGGTTCGCCTTTCGGTCGAAACTGCGACTTTTTGTAGAGGTGGCCACAGAAAGAAAATCGCTCAAAATTTTACCACGCGTAATGAACGCACCCCCCCCCCCCAACTTTGCGCATACTTTTCGGGAACAAAAAAGCATTCATTATGCGAGTAAATACGTTAAGTGCAACAGTGTTGAGCCTTAGCTAAATAGACAATCAAACAAAAAATTTAACTTTAACAAACTTTGCTTTTCTAGAGCACTTCCAAAGAAGACAATGCACTGCCCCTCTTGAAGCAGCACGTTCAGTCCATCAATGTTGTACTATGCGCAGATGCTTCGCTAGCTTCTATAAGAGTGACTCACATTTGTCGCATTAACCCTTTCACTGTCAAGTTCTTAAAAAAAGAAGTGCACAAAATTTACCATTTACATTTTATTCCAGTAAATATTTGCACATTATATATTTGCATTCAAAATATATATTAAATGTGCAGTTTATCTCTTATATTCACCTGAAATATCAATAAAAACATTTGCTTTAAGAGACTTCCCCTTAGCTAATGTGTGGGGTTCGAGTGGAATTACTTGAGCACATAACGAAAGGAATCGACAACACTGAAGAATATCTTCAAGTGCCAAAACTCAAATGCACAACGCGAACTGGTTTGGCAAACGCCGGTAGTCTTGAGCAAGCAAAGCAGAAGCAGTTGTAGCCTGGATGAGTACGGCTTGTCAGTGGCAGTATTGGTACAAATAACTAAAACAAGTACAGCTCGGGCTTGGTAGTTGTTAATGAGATAAGCAGCAGTAAGAGGGAGTAGCATGCACATTCAATGGTATGTGCACACAGTATCTAGTTTCAGCCTACAAGTGTAGAAATGCACACTACCCACTAGGAAAAGTTCATAAAACCAAAACATGCATTTCAGATGAGTAGTTACTATCAAACAGAATTTTGCAAACATCCAAAGTAACGATAAAACAAAGCAGGTAACTTCCACAGTCAACACAATAAAAAAAAGGGTAAAATTACATTCAAGACATTGGGTAAAATGCACACAATGGAAGTAGCAAATGTGCCAGTGCTATATATTTTCTAAAAGCTAAAGTAGACTACAGTAAGGGAGTAGACTTAGGAAATCAATTTCTTAAACAAAAAGGCTTACTGCACCTTAAAGGGACCCTGAAACGATTTTGACGATATTGTAGAAACGTGCTGAGTCATTGGGGTAGGTCCTTCTGATCATTAATTGCCACATCTAAGCGCTCCGCATAAAGCTATACGTCCATAGGGCGAGCTATCAGATTAGTTGCCGAGGGCGCGTCATTGATAATATTATGGTGAACAAATGTTTGTAATAGTTGAAATATTAGTTAATTTGTTTCTATAAAAAGAAATTAACAGAAAGAGAATGCACAAGGACAAGGACACTCTAGCACTTCCGGCACACAGCAAGTGTCGTATGCATGGGTTGCATGCTCCATGTTGAAGATAGCTGTGCAGTCAGTGTTGGTCTAGATCCTTCTTTTTAGCGAGCACCATGTTTCACCTGTGTTACGTTGTGGGCTGCAAACGTGGTGACTGACAACATGTCAAGCTGCGACATCGTGTCCCTGTGCAAGGCAGCAGACGAGCGGAGTGGTTGCAGCGCATCGGACTGTCGGTAATAATAATAATATTAATAATAATATATGGGGTTTTACGTGCCAAAACCACCATCTGATTATGAGGCACGCCGTAGTGGGGGACTCCGAATTAATTTGGATCACCTGGGGTTCTTTAACATGCTCGGACTGTAGGTATCCGATCATCCGATCGGCACGAGCATCCATGCGTTTGTGGCAGTCATTGCACACCACAGGATAACAATAGAGTTTAGCGTGTCTGGTATTCGGGTAAACGCAAGCGCAAGGGAACTGGGCGTTTTACGGGATGAGCAGAGGCACAAACGTGAATTGCTTGCACGGTGCAGCCACCTGGTGGCACAATGCTCAACCAAACAAAGAGCTAATATAGCAGTAACCAAGTGTATTTTACTATGCTGCTGGTGTAAATTTTCGGCAGGAGCATAACCTTGAACATGTCTTTTTAAATGTTTAGAATGTTTTACACTTGGTTACAGCAATATTAGCTCTGTGTTTGGCTGATAAAGCTCTGCACCACCAGGTGGCTAGAGCGTGCATGTCATCAGGCCACTCATGTACGGCTACGCTAAAGCTCCATCACAGCGGTAGTAGTATGCATAGGCTTTAGTTTACGCCTCCGCCCATCTGTCATAACACCCAGTTCACCTGTGGTTACCGGAATACCGGACACGCTCGGCGCTGCGACAGAACGCTCGCAACACACACTGCTTGGATAGCTCCAGCTGGGGATCGATGGCCAGGTGGCTAGCGGAGAGGTTGGAGAGGCTTCGCACATTGACTCCAAGACAACCGGAAGTAGACTACACGTCACATCATGACACAGAGCCAGTGAAGGTGGAGTTTAGCCCCGATCACTCGGTGATCAAGTTGAGGAGAAAAAGCATAGCTAGGGAGAAGGGTAACTTGTAATCATGAGACGCTCGACTTAAATTATGATGCGAATGTTTTACTGTAACTGTACCCCTACATGTCAACAAAATTTCTCCGAACCGTTTACTCGACCCTTTAAAACACACTTTCACATTGTTAAAGGTGCTGAAGAAGTTACAGAGCACAGAAGCATACTTAAAGGGACACTAAGTGAAAATAGATCAATAGATTATTCGTCCAGAAGTCTATCATCATTTTTTGTATGCCAATATATGACTGTTGTGTACAAAATTGCTGCCCAAGTTACTGCTGCTCCTCAATCTGAAGTGATCGTGCCAAAATGGACAAGTTCACGTAATCCCCACGTGACCTCCCTCTCTACTGCTCTAATCAGCAAGTGCTGATGTCACACGAGAGGTACCATAGTACAAAACAGGTAGTGCCACTCTGATTTTCCATTTTCGTCATTTTCTCACTTACAGAAGCTCTGTTGTCACTACAAATGATGAATTCATTATTACATCAACCTGATCTTTCAATCTAAGCTCCACAAAATATTTTGCTTTAGTGTCCCTATAGATCTCGTGTGTTATACCTCGCTAAGTATGAGGCCATTCTGCACTGAAAGAATAATAAGACAATAGTTTTCAAATCTAAATACAAAATGCATTAACATGCAGAGTTAAAGCAAATACAAAACATCTCCAAGTTAGACGTACCTGTAGCTCAGCTGTCAGCCCACCCCGAAAGAGCCAAGGTTCCTGCTCCCCACTGATAAATGCTTCCTTGTAGCCCTTTGAGAACCCTGTGCAATGAAAGAAGATCATGGTAGAGTTACTTTACGTGCACAATAACGGCAGCTAAGCAATCGAAAAATTCCCTGAGCCTGCCGAAACAGCACAGAAAAGCATGGCAGGGCAACACACACAAGGTAGCAAAACAGGAAACGAGAAGCAAAAGCAGATCCCTGTTAGTGCAGTCTGCGTTAATGACCCACAACTGCGCACCACAAATGTCCAAGTTTACAACTACCCAGCACCCTAGAAAAAGCTTATCTCATTGGGCTAAGGAATGATTGCACATATCACAGTACATCATACTTACTGTTATGCAGAACATGTGGACACACCTTTTTGGAAAGAGCACAAGGTTGATATTACCCAGGAAAAGACAAGAGACAAATGTTCTCAGCATGTGAAATAAGTGCTTCTTAATACTCCAATGAGTGAATTGCTTACCACATGGTTAACCTAACTCAAGAATCCAGGACACTTCACCAGTTCTCAAAGGCTCAGTACGTGTTCCCTGTTGAGAGTGCTTGTCACTCTTTTAATGTTTGTTTTAATGTTTTAAATCTTTCCTTCCTGAGGTATCCAGAACATATAGCTTAAAGACAAATATTCTTTTATGTAACTCTTGTTCACTGTTTTCATGAATTCCGGAGCAAGGCCCCCACTAGAATAAAAATTGTACTTGGCCAACATGGAGTGGCTGCAACTATGCGCGAAAATATATACCAAACTTTGAAGCTGCTCCAATTTAACAAAAACGGGTTATGAACAAATAAACAAGACAAAAAAAAAGAAACAAAAGCACGGAAGCAGCAAATTTTTGAGATGCACTAATAACTGATGGAGCTTTACATTCCAAAGCTAGATTTGGGCTATGAGAGATACTGTAGGGGGGTCTGGATTCAAGCACCCAATTATCTTCCACTTGTATGGGTCGGCAATTCTTCATACAGTTTCCCGTTATACATTTTGTGCTATTGCATGGTCGAATAATTTTTGGTCAATATTTATAGAAAATAAGCATAGGAATCAGACAGTCTGGCAGTCTTGTTCATGAGAAGAAACATACTACACATGAGCAGAACATTATTCTTGCATGATTCTTGTGAGCCACACAATGGGCACCAGATGTACAATAGCTACGGATGTCCCTTTACTGCAACTCAAATACACCCTCCAGCACAGAATTCCTTATTAGCTGCAAGTGCTCGACTGTTGATATAGCCATTAATGATGTGAAGCTTTGGACTGCAAGCACAAATAAGCAGTGGCTTCCCACTTATACAAATCTTTTGGCCTAATTTTTTTGGAGTGCAGAAAAGTATAAAGACAATAACAAGGAAAGAAAACTTACACGATAAGAGGAAGCAACCTTACCACTTTAATGCAGACAGGAGGTGGTACTGCTCAAAAATATGTAATTATACCATGTAAACAAATGACAATGTGCACATTCGACCAAATGCACTTTAAGGATCACAGCAAATGTTCTAACAGAGGCCGACCAAACAGTCATGGTGGACTTCCCATACCATTTACTGAAGATACATTTTTCTTGTGAATAGAGCTGCAATCATAACCACCAAAGTTTTCTGGTTTTCTCTTACGTGCCTATACAATGGTAACAAAAGCACTCGCTGCACAACCCTTCTGCTCGCTTTTGGATGCAAGTGAACAGCATGGCTCGCATCAGCCATAAGAACAACTGGCACTACTGCTCGAAAAGCACTGCACACCATGCATGTCATTTGACCTGAAGACCAATGGAAGTGGACCATAGACCAAAGGTCTGAGGTCAATGTGATTAACTGCCTCGCTGGAAATGAACACCACATGGACAAGAAGAAAGAGAAGAATCACCGGGTGCGTACATGAGAACGAAGGCGAGGCAAAGCCCAATGGAGAAGAGCACGGCACGTCTCCCAGAGCTAGGCAGAACATGAAGAGACAAGAGAGGAGACTTGGGTTAGAGCAGCAGGGGCCACGTCTGTCCAGGCAAAACTCCTCCATCGCAGCACCAGTCAACCAGTATTGAGGCAGCACAAGCAGGACAGAGAGGCTGCATGTCTCCCCAGAGTGAGGGTCGTAACAGCCAGCAAGTTACTCAGCATGTAACAAGAGCATGCTAGAAACAATGAGAAGATGCAGTACAGAATCGATTAATCATTTAACAGTCATAAATACAAGCTGCCAGACTTGGTCCTTTAACACAGAACAAAACCAAGAGCAAAAATTAAAATTATTTTTGTACCAATATTGCCCTGCAAATTTAATCTAGCCAGACCCATGTCTGCTGTTGCCAAAAGACTTCAATAAATGTTCTCTGTGCCTTGAGAAGACAAACTATGCCTGTGGCACATTGCTTCAATGGCCCACTCACCTATCCATTTGACATACGAGTTGAGCAATGAGATGACACCCTTGATGTCCCAGAGGTATGGGTACAGGTCATATAGCACGGCCCGGTTGGGCACAAACATTAGTCGTCCAAACAGCCGTCCAACAGCTTGTGTCATTTGGTCAAACTTAGATGCCCGCTTGCGCCACTCCTCGAGCTCAGCCAGCCCTGCTTCAGAATCTGCATTTCCATGTTTGCAGCGCTCCCATACAACATGGCCATTGACACGAAGCCAGTGGAATTCCTGCAGGAAAGCAATTCCCTGGTTTCCATGCTCAAAAGGCAAATAGAATAGGTCCACCAGAAGGGCAAGGTCTTCCAAAGTCAACTGCCGTGTGTCGTCTATTGGGTCTTCTGTTTGCATGGCTTCACTGGATGAGTGGCAGTCCATGGGCTCCAGCGGAGTCGAAGGCAGCTGTACTAGTGAGTTAACCAACTCACTTGACAGTGGCTGGAATGCGGATGCCTCATCAATATGGCCGCTACTTGCTACATTGGCACTGGTACTGGCATTGCCGCCCGGTGGGGTTGGTGTGCCTCCACCAGCCAGAAAGGCACCAGACAGAAGCCGTCCATACGCACTCTTGGTCCGGTAGAACTCAGGCAACCAGTCAACAAGTGCTGCTCGCAGCGCTTTGCGTGGGTGGTATGCATGTGGTTCCAAGTGCGAGGTCATTTCTTCTGTCTCACCCTCAGTTTCGAGCCGGATATCTGCACTTACAGACTCATCTGAAACAAACATGCTCCACTCAATATTGATTCACATGACAGAGAGGCACTACTATGCATCGACATATATCCACTTCAGATGCTGTGTGCACAATTGTGCGTGGCAAAATTGCCCCTCAAAAGCAAAAGCCCCCCCACCAGTGAAAATACCAATATTTAAAACAAGTTGCCTACATCATACTGAACTTGTGCTGCAAGTTTGAAAAAAATGTGTGAAGTGTTTTAGTAAAAGGAGTTGGAAAGTAGATGACTGGGTATCAATGTGTCGACATGCAGCGAATTCATTTTTTTCATTGTTTTTCATAATGTTTTACACTAGACATATTTTTCAAGTGACTAAATAGGTGTTTTCTATGTGTGTGCTACACATCAAATAGTTGACGCTCTCATATCTAACGTTACTGTTGAGAGTAATCGCATGGAGTTCACATTCTTTAACTTGACAAAACTAAGAAAAACTGAAAATTTCCTATTTTGTTCTTCTACTGTACGCTTTTTCCTGATATGCATAGAAAATGTGCCGAGACAAAATTTTTAATCACCAGAATAAATTGGTGCCTGAAGAAAATATAAGCTACTGAATTTGAATTATGCCTCATTAATGCTTAGATCTGCAGACTAATCTTGAAAACAGCAAGCAATAGAGAGAACCCACTCATAATCCTTTGTTTAAGACCAGCAATGGCATGGTTAACATAGTTTGCCCTCAGAAAATACATTAGCATTATGTCTCAGATAAAACGAACATATTCCAACTTATTATTTTGTTCAAAGAAATGAACAAGCTCCATTACACACCCAGGAGTGCAACTCTTTTCTATGCATGCCCATTTCCTTTGTAATTTTCCTACAATTTCATTTATCGATGGACTAGCAAGGTGGACATGACACGCTCTTCCTGGGCAGCATCCCCACAGTGGCAATACAAAAGCTGCCTATTGTGTAGTCAGGTGGTTAGCAGTTTCCGGTTTTGCTTCATTTTAGCCATAAGGTTAGAGGTATAAGGTTTTACATCATTTAAATCTGCCAACCGCAGCAACCTACATCACCTGCCCGAAGCAACTGTCTGCAGCAGGGCTCCTGGCACCTGCTCTAGACCATCTAGAAATTATGGTCAAGTCTGAAGAGGAACATTTTTATATTTACTTATTTATTTATTTACAGATACTGCCAGCCCTTACACACAAACATTTTAAAAAATACACACAGTTGTTGCCTTATTTAGGGAGCTAACTTTGTTGTAACTGGTCGGAAACAAACTATAAACTTCGTCTTATGATGGCCAAGTTTGTTATAAGTTAGCTTGACTGATGATGCAACATACTTTCAGCTCAAGTAAGAAAAAAAAAAAAGTCCTGCTTAACTTTTAAATGCAGTGGAGTGCAGATCAATATCCCTGACAGGTGTTCAAACAATTATACAGTCGAATCCCGATGATTCGAACTCGAAGGGGCCCGAAAATTTGTTCGAAATAAAATAAGTTCAAATCAAAGAAAGGACCTATTTTTGAAGTATTAGAGCACCATAGCACCACGTACGAACGGTGCGAGTCCTGAAATGTCACGGCACGCAAGCGCATAGCGAGCGAGGGCCACGAAACTGCCCACGTCGGCCAACGCTCGCTTCCCAATAATAGCAGAAAACGAAACTTCAGGGAGCGGGCGGTGCCGGCACGGCGATGGGCGTGCGCGTGCGGGGACCGTTGAAGGTGACAGAAGAAGGCGGCAGGGAAGCGGATTTGGCCTCGGCAACCCCGTCGCTTCGGTGGCTATCCTCGCGCTCCCTCTCAACTCCCTCGTAGCTCCCTCACCTTCGACTGTCTCCATGCGCACCCGCCGCCCGCCCGACGCCAGCTTAGCCCGCTCCCTGAAGTTTCGGTTTCTGCCGTTGAAGCGAGGCATTGGCTGGCGTGGGTAGTTTTGTTGGCCAGACTTGGCCTCCGCCATTGCTTCCCTCTACGCCGCAGCGTTGGCTGAGACATAGGCACATACATTCCGGCGCGACGCAGAAACGGCGACCTTGCCATTTGAGAGAGCGAAATTTCCACCGCGGTTCTTTTTCTCTCTCTCTCTTTTTTTCTCCGTGTGGTGTTGAGGGGTCTTGCCTAAGCTTTTCGGAGCAATGCCGGTCGGAGGCGCCGCCACGTAATTTGGCGCGCTGCTGAGAGCATTGTTGGTGCGCGGTATGTTCGAATTAATCGTCACAAATGCTTTCGTGTTCGAATTACCGGGCGTTTTCGCCCATTGGTATACACATAACTTTGACGGGACCACAGCGCCAGTTCGAATTAACGAGATTCGACTGAGTTTGGTATTAGAAACCTGATGCCAGAAATTGCTTAATAGGTATGAGGACACTTTTGAAATGCAGATTTTCTGAAAAAATTGCAATTGTCACTTAAATTTTTTTTTCAACCTCACCAACTCCTCTACCTATTGCAAACTGATTCACGGCTCTCCCTTTTGTCATTCAAACGTTACACGCTAGTTTGTAGCATATAAAGTACTTGGTGGAACTAAAGCTAACGAATTTCAGTATCATTTTTTAATTTACTTTTTTTTTCTTAGAATATTAATATGTAAGGTATTATTGCTCACAAGCAATAGGCAGTCAGCGGAACATCTGGTGGTAATAATTTGCTACAATGTCAAATGTTTACACCTGTACAGACCTATATTCTCACTGAAATGTACAACTTGTTTGATGTAGCACTGTACATAAGAATATGCCGTTTAGAGTAAGTGTAGGGGAAAGTGTGCATTCCATTACACTGCTAATTACATTGAAAATAATGTTGACTGTGGCTAAAATACTATTAAATGATATCCATGAACCATGATTGCATAGTTTCAGATTAAAGAAGAATGTTAAGAAACTAGATTATTCAAGCATGCAACCAATTATGCCTTATCGCTTTTGCATATGGCATCAATCTAATAGCATTAAATGCTAAGGCATTATGCACTTAAAAACATCTTATTTGCACATGCAGCAGGGGTGTAAGTCATTGTCTGTGGCCCTACATCAAAGAGCAGAGTCATCACGACCACAGTGCTTCTTAAGCTACAGCCTTGCGTAGGGCAAGAGTAGATAAGCCAATGCACTCTTCTCCTTTCTGCATTTTGCAGACAGAATAAGTTTCTTCATAAGGGTTCCATGACTTCTAGTTACTTCTAAGATTACACATCCACAGCATAAATGTCAATACTGTACATGATCTTATGGGGGTTGGAAGTATATGGAGGTGGGGAGAAAGGCAGTCATTTGTGTCTACTGCACTGTCACGCCAATGTCAGCTAGGACAATTATACCGCAGGATAGGGCAGTGACAGGCCTCCTGCCACCTCCCCTCCTCCGCACCCTTCTTTTCCAATGCCACTGATGATCAGTAGGAGGCACCACTGCCAAGCACCAAAAAGAGCTGCCCTTAGATCATTTCTGCCACCAATTCAGTCTATCAGCAAGAGTATATCATCATAGCTTTAAAAAAAAACGGTGTGCACTTGCAGGCAAACAATTCGCGGCAAGCAATTATACTAAGCAAGAATAATATAAAAGAGCAGGCTCACTCAGATCTGTCTTGCCATCACTGCTGCATTTGCTCCACTGGGCTAACGTGTGAACTGGGACAAAGTTGGCTTCATACTCGCAATTGGGGTTGGACAAGACCCCACGCAAATGAGGCACCAAGTCTGTTGACCGACCATTATATGGTCCCAAGAACAAACGCTTCTGGTCATAGTCATTCGCATGTAGGTTGTCCCATATCACTGGGGGCCGACGCAGCACTTCAGTGAGCTCCTGAATCGACTGGACTGTTATTGTTTTCGAAATCACTTTGTTCCCTGGAAAAAAAAAAAAAAAGATAGAGAAAAAAAAAGATGGAGGGCAGGCTCAGCTTATTAGGAATGTACAAGTGTGAAAAGTAACAGGAGATCCCAAACAAATGTGAGATGGGAAGAAGATAGATGACAAGACAATGCAATGACCAAGGTGTTTGCAAAATCGTTTAGTCAGGAATACAGCACTTTAATGCCAAGATGGCTCACAAAAACCAATAACTAATGGGATCTTACATACCAAAGCTGTAACTAAGGATGGAAGATGCCATATGGAGGGCTCTGGATTAGAACCTCCATACCGAAACCTCAGTACAAAAATGTTTTTAAATTTCACCCACATTAAAATCGGATCACAAAGCTACAAACTCATGATTAGAGAAAACACAGGGAATGCAGGAGATGGAAATTCAAGACGATGAACAACACGAGAACAAGGTGAGAGCAGGAGCCAACGTTTCGACGAGTGGACTTCTCTTTCAAGGCGGCATATGCTCTTCTCGGCACAGTATCTATAACCCTACAACACCGACGATTCCATCTGCGGTGCCCTTTTGGACTGTGACGAGCCCTCAGCGCGATTCTTTTGTCTTAGCGGGACTCCGCGGTGACGACATCGACGAATGGCTCGACGACTACAACCGCGTGAGTTTGTACAATCGGTGGATCGACAACAAGAACTCTGCCAAGGAGAGCACATGTCACCTGAAAAAAAGTCTACTAGTCGAAACGTTGGCTCCTTCTCTCACCTTGTTCTTGTGTTGCTCAAACTCATGATCAGCAGCACAACCATGCAGTCACTGAGCTACCACTGTGTGTAATGAACTACAACAAACCTATGTACTATTACAGCCTTTAAAAAGTAACAAATAGTGAATGCTGCAGCGACTGCAGTGACTCAATACAGAACTCTCACCTGTCCACATGATGTCGATTCCAGGCATTAGCTTCAGGCCAATAGTATTCAGGTACTCAGAATTCTGAACATTTGGAACAGCCCTGGCAGCACAATATTCTGTGAGAAAGAGAGAAAAAAAAAAGCAAATGTGATTTATACAGTAAAATAAGTGTACACAACAGGGTCGTAGGCAGTGAAAGGTTGATCATCAAATGCAACCATATATAGTCTTTGTGAACTATAGTTAAAGCAAGCATTAAAAGCTTAAAGGGGTCCTGAACCACACCTAGGGCTTGGTGAAAAACAGTCCAGAGACAGCATACGCTGCTGTGAATATCTCGGCGAAAATTTGCAATCGTGCGCAGTGCGCGCGGCTTCGCGGGCTTGGTGAAAAACAGAGTCCAGAGACAGCATACGCTGCTGTGAATATCTCAGCGAAAATTTGCAATCGTGCGCAGTGCGCGCGGCTTCGCAAGCGGAGTGCGAAGTCACCTTTAGATGCGAAGTAGCTTATGGTCAGAGCTATGTCACTACCTCCCTCCCTCCCTCCCTCCCTCCCTCCCTCCCTCCCTCCCTCCCTCCCTCCCTCCATCCATCCATCCGCCGTGCGTCTACACCCCAACTGCGCATGCGCATCCTCCTCCCCCTCCTCTCCGACGCTCCTCTCCTCTCCGGATTGCGCAACGAATGGCAACACCTGCGGCTCCGCGCGCGATAATGCGAAGCAGCTTAGGTTAGAGGCGTGACGGTAGGCGCCCCAGAGGCACTGGCAACAGTCACCAACGCCGCGCGCGTTCGGTGCGAACGCGGGCAAAACACCGACGGCATCGACAACAGTTCTGCGCGTTGCTGGTGTTGCTGCATGTCCAAGTTTATACAGCTGATAAAACTACCTTGAGTCGACCCCATGGCTGCTTCGCATACTACTCAGGGTTCCCCTACGGGAAGATGGTGTAATTTTTTTCTCAAACACTCTCTATTCAACAAAAGCCTTCTCCTCACTCTTTTAAAGGGCTGCCATATTTCATCATATAGCAGATTTCCATGTGCGGTTGCTATTAGCCAATAGCTGACATCAATCAAGAAGGGTGTTTGGATTAGTGTGCTTTTTCCTACTATTATTGTGCAAATTTATTGACGCAGTTAAATAAGCAAGCTGAAGTAAGAAAAATCTGTGTTTCGAATTTCAATAAGAATTATGTACTTCCAAAAGCACCCACTATCATATCATTGACCACCGCCTTCCCGGAGCAGCCGCTCTACCATCTGAGCTAACCCGGCAGCTAGCAGATGGCAGGGCAAAGTCAAATTCATCGACAACTCGAAGCAAAGGCAAGTGTTTGACGTAATAGTTCAGCGGAAACCCACTAGGTGGAGAGAAGTAATTAAATGCAAAAATGAGACATCCACCCAGTCGTAGCAATTGCTACAAAGGAAACCCATACGGGTTCCTAGAAAGAAAAGCCACACGGCACGAGGTAATTTTTTCTGCAAAGTATTTCTGATATAGTGTATTTTATGGTCAAATGCATTTCTCGACTTTGATAAAAAGTGGTTCAGGACCACTATTAGGAAAACAAGCTTTACCAACATAACAGCTTTTCAGTTGGTCACACATTCTGTCACCCAGCTGCTTTAATTGCAATATGGCCATTTCTGCTTCAAGGAGTGTGTATGTTTTCAATTTTGCCTGGCTGCTCAGAGGTGTGCACTATCACAAGGGCCTTCAAGGGATTGCCGCCACCGCTGCTGATGCTTACACAGAAACACATTTAGCAGAGTGCTGCTGCTCACCTGTTGGACAAAAAATAAACTTGGGGTGGTTCAGGTCCTGGTAGACTTCATTGGTGACAGACACTTGGGCATGTGCAAATGACTGGAACACCTCTTTGTCTGTCTCGCTGATCTCTGGCTCAATGTCATCAAAGAGGAGTGCAAATGCACCACATCCAAACTGAGCCACCTGCAAAATGATATAGTAAAAAAAAAAAAAAAAGAGAATGCCTAACATCAAGCTTTGTTTCCCTGTGTCTAATGCTCGTCATATTACAATGCAGCAGTGGAAATAATGAGTGCAGAGTACTATCTCATACCTGCTCTAGTTTCCTCTTGAGGCAGGAGACTTCTTTTGAACTAGAATAAGTGATGTCCAGGCCAGGTGATAGGGCATAGTAGAAGTTGACCGAGTTTTCCCTAGCTGCCTGGATAAGGTTTGTCAGGTGCTCTACAAAAAAAAAAAAAAAAAAAAGGGGGGGAGGGGGGGGGAAGGCATTGAAGTAGCAGTTTTAAGGAAAGAAAGAGTAACATTGGAGAAATAACACTAATTCAACAATTAGATGTCGGCTAATAGCCAGAGACCTTTTACAATAACGCAATAGCAAAGGAAAAGAAATAGAGGATATGGGAGCGGAAAAAGAAGCTAGAAATAAAATTACAGAAATGGCAAAGTAACACAGCTAACTAAAGCGGCTTTATGTAGCGAAAAAAGTCAAATGCAAAAAAAAAAAAAAAAGAAAAGAAAAAGGTGTTATTTTAAGGTGTTATTTTATGCTGCATTTACAGGTATCTAAATCACAGTAAGGTGCATCACAACCATAAGTTACAACAGTGTTGCAGGTTGTTTGCAGAAGTATAATAGGGTTGAGTGAATAGTAATCAATGTTAAATGCAAAGCTTGATAAAAGACTGCATACAGGCAGCAAAAGCAATTATTTTATATAGAAGGAATAAAAGCTACTACTACTAATCAACACCATGATTATTAAGATCCAGACCTAAAAAATATGCAACGAACAGGATGGCTGATGAGCACAACGCCTTTCATGCAGAGTTCCTACAACATTCACATCTGAAACATGCAAATAAAGCTTCACTTCTCAACACTAAACTAAAGGGTGTCCCTTCCCTTTCACTAAACACCTATAAAGCTAAAAATAAAAATAAAGATGATTTTCAAAGATAAAGTTTCAAAGATAAAGGATGAGTTGGCAAAAAGCAACTGCAATTCATTTGTGCATTATTTCACTATATGGCAGATTCTGCAGAAGCCACCAGATGGTGATTGCTATCCCACATTCCATTTGCCTTGTTCAATATACATGCAAGAACCATATCCTATGAAGGTAAAGAAAAGGGGGCTACTACTTCACAAATGTATACAGTATTTAAAATGCCACGTTTTCAAAGCAACATCACTTTATACATTCATCATACATCATTCATCATACATTCATCACATCACTGATACATATTTTCTTTTCAGCATACGGTTTCAAGGCTACAAGCAACTATTGCAGGATCATTTATTGAATGATTTCTTCATCAGAATGATGGCACTGTGGCGTCACTTTCACAGGGCAACAAAGGAAAAGAAAAACAAGCACACTTCACATCCGGCAATCCACTACAGACAAATGCGCGAACTCTCACAAGGAAAGAAGTCTTTTTCTGCATGTGCATCGTCGCGTGGGTGTGGTCCAGTCTTGCAACAGGGTCAGTTATAAGTAAATTAAATAATATAGCTCAAAAACAACAGAGGAAACAGGGTCGGAAACAGAACACATCCACACTTGTGGCCTTGATGGCTGCTATTGTCCAACAGCTGACATCAAGAAGGGTGTTTCGATCAGTGCGGTTCTTCCTACAGTTACTGCGTATATTTATTGACGCAGTTTAATAAACAGGCTGAATTAAGCGAAAATCTGCTTTCAAATTTTGTTAATAATAACATACTTCCGGAAGAATCCGACTATCGTCTGCTCATGCTCGACCGCCTACATAGGAATTAAACTTTAACCACCCAGCTTATGAGTGTTGTATCCATTGGGTCTCGCTAATTTTGACTAGTTTTGAACACTCAACTAGCCTCGAACCACACGAAACTTAACTCTTTCCCTAGTGAGGAAAATAGATGTTTTTTGTATGTTACGGCAGATTTTTTTTTTTTTTTTCTGAAGGAACTACTGCACTCAACATTTAATGTAATACATAAACAGAAAGCAAAATAAATGCACTTTTCATGCATAAAAGTTTTATTAACGAGATGTCATAAAAAAGATATAAAATGCTAAAATCAAGATTGTGTGACAAAACTGAACAAGGTTTGTAAAGACACTTGTATCTACTAAGAAAAAAATTTTACTAAAACTATGATATACAAAATGTATTGCCGTCTATTAGGCACTATCTCCGAAAAAATCTAAATTTTTCATTGAACAGGTATTTCGCTACAAAAATTTAACTACAAGCACTACAGTTGGGCGTGCCGGGCTGCGGCCGCCGATGTTCCAGGCTGGTTTGCGTCGTCGTCGCTTTCAGACTGTTTCAGGCATCATCGTCACCATGCCCAATGGGCGCAGTACGGAAAGAGACCACAAGCACGCTTGCCAGCGCGCACTCACTCTTGGCCGTGCCTGGTTAAACGCCGTGGCAGACTTCCCTTCGGAAGGATTAAGCTATTAGCGTTTCAAAATGCGCAAGTTGGATGTGGCTACTCCCATAGCCACATAGCGTAGCACCACGTAGTGCAGCCAGACAGGAGCATATGAGCGCGAGCGTGCACTATAGCCCTGTCGTGCACAAAGCAAACACTGCAGTTGCATGTAGCTGCGGTCTGCTACATAGCGTAGATACTGCGGCTGCCGTGGGGTACCGCGACGAGTCCACTGGCTGAGCATACTGTGGCTCGCTGAGGACAAGCGCGTTCGGAACATTTGGCGTGTCGTAGGTGCCAAAATCGGAAATAGTGGCGTCTACATGAACATCCAAAATGAAATTTGAACTGCACGCCACGGTGACGTTCAGTAGGTGGAGCATTGTGGGCACACCCCGCTCCACCGTAGCTTTCGCAGTGGAAATGCTGAACGCATTGAAAAACATTTTGGGGCAGAGTACTTCTGAAATACAGTTAAACCTGCTTATAACGAACCTCCATATAACGAATTCCTGGATATAACAAAGTTTTTCTATTCCCCGCCGTTGCTCCATAGAAGCACATGTATTTGAGACCTCTACGTAACGAAGTGGTAGCGGGAGACCCCCCTCAAAATAATGTATTTTCCCCGCCAACAACCTAGAGATTTCGCCCAAAGTTTTGTCATTTTTGCGCGAGCAGCAACCGGAAGCACGTTCTATGCTGCGACTTGGCGCACTCCGTCGCGCTTGGCGCGCTCAAATTCACGGCTACCGTGAGGCGAGAGCGAACGCACGTGTGCGTGCGTGCGAGCGAGCCTGCATCCCTCGACCCAGCGATCTTGCCGCCGCAGGCGTGACCTTTCCCCCTCCCTTCATTCAAACCTGATCCTGCCGGTTGCTGCAGCTGGCCTAGCCCGCCGAGCCAGCACTCTCCCTTTTCCAGTTGATGTTGCCGAAAAAAGAAAAAAAAAATTTTTTTTCAACGTGCTGGCAGCGCCACTCTTTGGTTACCTGCGCAAGTCTCTGCGCGTCACTTCCCTAACCTGACACTAGGTGACACTATACGACACTACGACGCCATCGTGTCGCTCGTTCTTCGTTTCCGACGCCTCGCGCTTGTGTGAAACGACACGCGTCCATGCATCCCAGTACCTGGTGTGACATTCCAAGGATGAGTGCTTCGACGAAGAAACGCAAGATATGTAAAGAATTTTTTCCCTCTCTTTTGGTCACGCAAAACGGGTGCGCGTTACAATGAAGTAAATAAGGTAAGCGTTTCTTTTTCCAATTTTCGTGCCGTACCTGCATATAACGAAATACTCTTTATAACGAAGTTTTTCAGGAATTTGTCAATTTCGTTATATCCAGGTTTAACTGTAGTCCAATTTAGCTTCAAATGCATTTCTCAACTGATAAAAAGTAGTTCAGGGCCCCTTTAAGGAGATGCAAGGCTAAAACCGCAATTTTTACCAGAAAAATGCGTTTTCTACTTTTGTTTGTTTTGGATTCCTAAGCACATAAGAAGCTCCTCACCAAGTTTGGTTATTATCTGTGCGATAACTGCAATTTTAAGCAATAAGTATGCTGTACTTATTAACAGCTGACTTACGTACAGTAATCTCATTCACTATATCCGGAGTACCAAGATTACATCGCCTGGCCACGCCACTTACTGGTTTTTTGAGACTTGTATAATTCCAACATATATCGCAAACAGCGTGATAAATTCTATAACTGTAAATCGTGGTCATTTCATTTCCATCACCGTCTCAACACATTTTGACCAGTGTTGAGATGGTGATGGCAGTTTAAAACAAACATGCACACGTGCATTATCATTGCGAATTGTTGAGTTTATATTTCACTATGTTGTCAAAAATGATAATTTTTGAAGTCAGAGAGCCATTTGAAGGCAGAGGGACCAATTTTAGGGAAATCCATTTACTGCCCATCATTCCCATACTAGCAGCTCCCATAGACACTAGTGCCAGAGTTTCCTGTAGCAATTTTTGTAGAAAATTACTGGCACCTTCGGGTGATAGTTTCAGAGCACTTCAGAGGTAATCGTCTTGTTCGGGTGGTTGAAAAAGGGCACTCCGAATACATTCCGTCGGTTCTTTCAAATCGCTGAAATCCAACTTGGAGCGCCCAGAAATGCTTCCGCCAACGACATTAGATAAATTGCGAGATCTAGCCGGTTTCCAGTCGCACTAGCACCATGCTGCTTTCGTCAGCACACTAACATTGCTTTTTCCGATGTTGGCTCGGCCGTTTAGGCAGTTTCGTAATTGTGTTGTCGTGCTTTGTGTGCCTCATGTTGATGATGGCGATGCAGTAATGTTTGCATTTGTTCGCGGCTCCTTCAGTTCTTTTGCATCGCGCAGCAAGCGGTCGCAGCATTTTATCATAGTACTGAAAACGTGCTGTGCTGGCACAGTACCGTCTTGCAAGCGATGGCCACTGTAACTGTCGTTTTCGTAGCCTACCATTTTGTGTCTGGCTTTCGCTCTCGCTCGCCATGATGCTATAATGCTGTGTGGTGCGGGGGCATTCAATCGGGCATCACCGAAAGTTTCCCTTGGCCCTCACTTCCTTCCCTCTCATTTCTCCGAAAAGTGACCCGCCATTCGAGTGGTGCATTCTTTCCCCGACTGTAGATCTAGAGCATCTTGCAATCAGACTGGGAGGACCTGATTGACCACCCAAATCTACCATAGTTAGATTTAATCAATCTTTTATCTTTCCAAGACTAAGTGTTATACATTTTTAACTATTGTGCATCTGTCGTTAGGTGAATGGTACTGCGCAAACCAAATCAGCAGGCATCCCCTTCCAATTATACGAATGGATAACACTGGTACATACACGGTTGTCACTAAATATTTCTCGCGCGCACCATTCTCATGCTTTTGCTTGAGAATGCCCAACTGGCTGGTCATGCTTGGCAGGTAGCAACAGAAAGCAGTTGTGGGCCATGAAAAAATCTTTGCCTTGTTTGAGGATCGGTATAACAATTGCCTCTTTCCAACTGCTGGGTAAATAGCCAGCATCAAAAAATTTATTAAAAAGGCCCAGCAAGCATTCAAGCGTCTGCTTCGGCAGTTTCTTTTAGCATTTTGTAACTGATCTGGTCCTTGCCCAGAGCTGAACAGCAACTATTTAGAGTGATGTTTAGTTAGTGTGTTGTTATAGTGCTGTTATAGCCCCCTCGACTTCGTTCATGGGAAAGATTTAGTCTGCGTCCAGCCTGTTCTTTGTGCGCCAATAACTCTTTCGCACAGTGAACTAGAAATGTTTTCAAAATGCTCACCTAGTGTGTGAGCTTGTAGTTATAGTGTGTAGCCTAGATTATTTACCAATGGGAATGAGCTAGGAGCTTGGCCTTTAAAGCTTTCGCACTCTCGCATAGACCTACTTTTTATCTTTATATGAGGTTATGTGTGATAGTTTGTCTAGCTTTCTCTCGGCCTCACACCACTAGCTGCTGCTCGCTTGAAAGCGATTAGATTTTCTGTGTTGGGGTAATGTGAAGGCTTATCCCACGCTTTATTTTGCTTCTTGTTAGCTTATTTCACACTCACAGTTTCACCACGGCTTGGTAATAACTCGAGTGTGTCCTGTTTGTGGGATGGACTCTAGGGCCGCATTTAGTATATTTTCCGTGAGAAATGCATTCACCTCCTCAATTGCTAGATGTCCGATTGTGTCATATGAGAGAAGGGAGACTTCTCTCAATTTCTCCCAAGTGGTTGTATTAAATTTCTATTTCTTTGGGCAGGACAGGGAATCAAGCGTATCTGCAGTGGTCTGAAACAACAGAAAATAGTCACTTCCGTAGGGATTTTTTACGACATTGCATTCTAAATATGGCAGTAGTGATTAATTATGGGGCTTTACATGCCAAAACCACTATCTGATTATGAGGCACGCCATAGTGGGGGACTCGGGAATAATTTGGACCACCTGGGGTTCTTTGTGCACCTAAATCTGGCAGTAGTGATCAATAACTTATGGCAAGACTAACTGAAGAAAATGTATGGTGTGCTGAGCTATAAAATGTAGGTTCTTTTTTGTTATAAACACGCACCAGTTGAAATAAGAAAATTTTCTTTGAGACATCCCCTCAAGTCACAGCGTGGGTTGCCCCAAAGCAGATTATGGGCATTCAGGTCTCCGAGTATTAAGTTGGTTTATCAGGTTCTCAAGCTCAACCCTGGTTAGATGATGATTAGGAGGGATGTACAAAGAGCAAACCGTTACCAACTTATGGCACAGATTGGTACGGCTTCAAGAGATGTCTGAATATTTAGATGTTGACAAGCAACTAATTTGTCTGTATTTATAGCCACTCCACCCAAGGGGGAAAGAGTTATTGTGGTCTTTTCGAAACACTACAAACTTTCTAGAAAATTTGTGTGGCAGGGTCCCAAGTGTGTTTCCTGAAGACAGAACACTTTTGGTTGGAATTCAGATAAGAGTTCTTTTAAATCATCTAGATTGTGAATAAGTCCTATGACATTCCATTGTAACATTCATACAGCCATTGCACAGCTATGTTACCGGGCTTTTCAGAGGCGCAGAAACTCTTGTGAGTTTTCCTGCCTTAGTGTGCGCTAACGAGGCACGCCGATCCTTCAGCACCGTTGACGCCAAAGGGCCTGGGGTTACCTCCATTCCTGGACACCCATGCAGGCGGCAGCGTGGCATGCCACGGGCCTAGACTCTCGCGGAATTTTGGGAGTCACTGACTCAGCGGCCAGCTTCCCTTTTCTCAGGTTAGGTGAGGCAGCGCTAGCTGCTTCCATCAAGGGGTGCGGGTGGCGGAACTGCAAGCTCACAGCTCGTGATCTTAGCAGCCGACCGAGGTGGCGCAGCCTCATGACACGCCACATTGGCATACGTTGTGTGCTAAACAAAAGAAAAACGCTCACACGCTTCTTTGAAAGAAATGTGTTTCACCTTGAGCACTAGCATTTCTTTTTCTTGTTTACACTTGAGACATGACTGCGAGTATGCAGCGTGCCTGCCCTCCATCACAGTTAGCACAGTGAGGTTCACCTTGACAATTATCTGCAGGGTGGTCATTTGCTCCACATTTAACACACAACAGCCAACCACGGCAGCTCTGTGAGCCGTGACTAAACTTTTGGCATTTGAAACATCAGCAGGGATTTGGTATATACAGTCTCACATGGATCTTAATATACCCCGTCTCAATGAACTATGGTAGGTTGCTCATGGCGAAGGTCAAAATAAGGTGCTTTTTTGGGATTTCTTTGTTATCTTGTCTCACTTTGATTCTCTGTATGTTGATTACATCTTGCCCCTTCCATCCTTCAAGCAGTTTTGTTTAACTGAGCTCCAAAAGGTCTCATTCAGACATTACTGCACGAACTGTGTTGAGTGAACAGTGAGGAGAAATGGGGACAGGGTTTTTCCCCAATAGTCACGAGGTTAGACAGCTTGCTGTGCTGTGTTTTATCACTCAGATCAAGCAGCAAGTCACCACTAGCCATCTTCATTGCATTGTAACCTATTCCTATTGTTTCAGTGAGAGATTTTGACATAAGAAATGGCGAGATTGTTCGATCAGCCTTGTCTGGATTTTCACAATACACAATGTGGAGCTTCCGGAAAGTTTCTTTAGGTTGGATGAAAAAGTTGAGTGTTGCATTGGTGCACCCCCTTTTGTGAGGGAGACGATCAGGAAGTGGAGGATAGCTTGATCCCATAGTATGTAGCATTATGTTCAGCAGTGTTGCCTGCCACCCGCCACCGAGCCCAACAAGGAGACTTGATGACATAACAAGGGCAAGTTGTGTACACGTTAGCAGTACATCATTGCTACAACCAAATATATGCTGTAATCTAGGTTGATTACCCACACAAGATTAACCCTTGCCGCCTAGAAATTCGGAAATGAGAAGATGTGACTAGGAGACAGGAAAGATAGAAAGTGAGAGAGAAAAAGATTAAAGAGGGGGACAGGAAAAGAAGACTGCCAATTTCATCTAGGTGGGTCAGTCTGGAAATGCCGTCTATATGAAGCAGAGGCCAAAGAGGTGTGTTGCCTCCGCCGGGGGGCCTTAAAGGTCCGAACGCCCGGCATTGGCTCAACCCCCAGGGCCCTCCTTTCTCCAGACATGGCACACGCGGGAGGGTCCAACCCTTATGTGCTCGGGTACGTGGTGTTGCAACACGCCAAACTCCTGCCGACGCAGATGCCCCTGCGGAGCTCCTGCCAAGATGTTTTTGGCGCTCGCGGTTAGTGAGTGACATTTGTTTTCCATTTGCTGCTCTTGCACTTCCTAGAGTTACTGTACAGCACCTCTAACACTTCCATTCACCCAGCGCTGTCACGTGGCTCCAAGCATAGCTAAAAAATAGATGGTGTCGAAAACATAGCAGCTATCTCCTGTTTCTGGCTCCACAATCTGTTCCTGCACAAGCATCCCGCAAAGGCATAGCCTTCAAGATTTGTTTGTTACAAGCATAGAAAAATGATGTTGTGCTTATCGCTGCCCTGTCCTTGCTAAAAATTTACAGCAAAATCGCATTTCATTGGTTTGGATCGTTCGCTTATAACACTTGCCACTGTTACTTGCTTGGTATACCCCCCCCCCCCCTTAATATCCCAGATAGCACACCTAAAATCTAGAGCAAATTGGGTGAAAAGTTGGAGGGTGTTAACTTTTGGTGTACAATCAAGAAAACCTGAGAAAAAAAAAAGAAAGAAAAAACATTGTATCTAAAGGTTGCGAAGGTTTGTTTATATGCACTTGTTCAGTCTTTTTAAAAACATTGAAGAGATGAGTGTCTACCACTGTTGAGCAAAATATTCATGACCTCATCATGCGCATGGCCCGACGTGGTCAACAGGTGAGATGACCATTCAGCATTGGTCACCTATCTCCCATGGTACCTAGCTTCTGCCAAGGTCACCCTTGCAGCAAAGGGGGGATGAACTATCATTCCCAGTCAGCATTGTTACTTTTCTCCGGCAGTAGCTAACTGACTCCGTTTTGCTGTGGTCACTATTGGCGGCAGCAGTGTCATTCCTCCAGGGTGGTGGTATTGTGAGAAGTGGGCTATCTTTTGGTGTAATGAAAAAAAAAAAAGTAAATCATGCAAAAAACAGGGGTGGGGTTTCTTTCAGGGGTGAGGAATCTCTTAGGATATTACGATATGAACTTGCCTGTGTCTGCACTGCTCGAATGCACCCCCAAACGAATGCTTGAATGTAATGTAATGTAAACGATGTAATGAATCTCTAAGGCCATGCTTTGCCGTACTGCAAACACCAGAAGTGACATAGGCGCAATGCTCATGGTTCTTATAGGGTCCCTGAAACGGTTTGGACAAATTTTGTAGACAGCAAAACGTTAGCCGCACAATTTAAGTGAAGCGTCTCACATGAAGAAAGCTACGGACAATTACCAAGTTACCCGCCTCCCTAACAAACGTTCTGTCGCAGCACCGATCATGTCTGGTATTCCTGTAAACGCAGGCAAGCTGGACGTTTGGCAGATGGGCGGAGGTGTAAACTACAGCCCCTCCATATTACTACTGCTGTGATGAAGGGGCTTTAGGGTAAACATGAGCGGCCTGCACAGTGCAGCCTCCTGGTGGCGCAAAGCTTAACCAGCCACACACACGGCTACTGTTGCTGTAACCAAGTGTAAAACATTAAACATTTAAAGAGATGTGTTCACGATAACGCTTATGCTGAAAATTTACACCAGTAGCAAAGCAGGATACACTTGGTTGCTGCTATATGAGCTCCGTGTTAGTACGGTTGAGATCTGTGCCGCCAGGTGGCTGCACCTGCACTGCAGGACGTTCACGTTTGTGCCTTCGCTCATCTGGTAAAATGCCCAGTCCACTTGTGCTTGCGATTACATGAACACTGGACCGGTAAAACTCTCTATTATGGTAGTAATCCTCCGGCGCGAAGTGACATTTGCAAACATGTAGATGCTAGTACCGATCGGATACCGAAAGCCCGATGTGCTGCAGCCACTTCGCTCGCATGGTGACTTGCAGAGGGACACGATGTCGCAGCTTGACGTGTCGGCAATTGCTAGATTTGAAGCCCGCAACGTAACAAGGGCGATCCATGGTGCTCACGAAAAGAAAGCTCAAGACCAACACTGACCGCGCAGCTCGCATCAACACAGAGAATGTTGCAACGCAAGCAGACGACGCATGCTGTGTGCTGGAAGTGCTTAGCGTAGTGATAAATTGTGCATTCTCTTGCTGTGACTTTTATTTTTATAGAAACAAATGAACCAACATTTCAATTATTAAGAAGAACGTTTCTTCCCCATAAAGTTGGAAAAATTATCGATGATGCATACTGGGTAGCCAATCAAATAGCTCGCCCAACTGACATCAATTGGGCTAACTTCATAAATTGAGAGGGGGCGGCTTAAAACTCAGGGGAGCAGCATCGCTGCGATCAGTAACGATGCACATTTTAAAAACCGTATACACGCTTTACGCGGAGCGCTTAAATGTGCCATCAGAAGGGCCCAACGACTCAGTGTGTTTGCACAAAATCATTTCAGTGTCCCTTAAACACTCACTGTGTGGGGTGCAGAGGAAAAAGAAAATTCTGATTTTTTTTTTTTTTTTTGCTAACTGGGTAAGTAACAGTGCCAAGATTTTGCGCTTACCACTGCTCTGTTCTTGCTCAAATTTCAAACGATCGCATTTTATGGTTTTGTACGACTAATGTGCGCATGTGTGCTGCGTAATTTTGAGATGTCCCGAACGGCAAGTATGATCGGCTTCCGAGATGTAACACCCCGTGCTTGTGTAGGCACAGCAGACGTGCGTAAGCGGAGTTTTAATGGCGCTTGCGCCTGTGTGTTGCGTCATCTGCTGCACTGCTGCTTCACATCTGTAAGTCGCCACTAAGTTTGCACACCTTTTGAAACGAATGCCGTGGTTCAGACTGCACCATTGCTGACCAATGAAAAAAAAATGACAGGGTGCAGCACCTTGTTAACTGGTTCAGGTGGTTGAAGGGAATAGAACACACCTTTGTTGCGTCCCGAATCGGCCGGGCGCATTCTTTGATTGTTTCCCATCGAGGCAGGCCCTTTCATGAGCGTCACCGAGACGGCGACAGTGCCAGACACCGAAGAGACAGGCAAACAAGCGCCCCAACTAGGCAGTGCGCATTCTTTAGGTGCTTCCCACGATGCCACCCCCTTCATCAGCTGCCGCCTACTTGTCGACGCGGCGCGACACCAGCTGGGACGCGATGACAAAGAAGCTCACGAAGCTTGCCCCCCTTCGTTAGACGCGGGAATTAGTGCAAAGGCCATTCTCCCGACCCGGGCAAGCTGACCGTCGGAGGGCAAGAAACAGGTCACCGACTTTCGTAGAAGGAGTGTCAACCCCGTTTCCGGATTGCCTCGTCCTTGCTTCGAAGGTGCAATGTTAGAGGCGGAGTTCAGCGAACAAGATGGCCTTTCTGATTGGCCGCATCAAGGTCATCTGATTCCCTAGTCGGGTCAACTAGGGAAGATCAATGTTTTATAAGGAGACACCTTGCGTGCAGTGGTGTGTCCTGACGTGTTCCGATATGAACTCAGACATGTAGTGAGCTGAGACTTTCAAAGTGCTCTCCCATGGAGTGGGCTTCCATATTTGGAGCCACTGTAAATACTGTAGAATAAACCCTTTTTTCTATCGCTCTTACTCCCGGACGTACTCATCCCTTTGGCTGAAGGATCACCGGCCTAAACGCTACCCGATATCCCAACGAACTGGCAGCAGCGGCGGAATAATCTCCGACCCGCAACAACGGATGGCAGCGCCGAGATGAAACGCCAACCCGTTCATAACACCTTACATTTGTCCGAGTCCCTTGCAGTGAGTGATGTTTAAAACATGGTGGCTATGTCCCTTTCGGCAACTGCAGTGCATGGCCTTCGAGATCGGTTTTTATTAATTGCTCAGGTACGCATCCGAGAGGAAAGCATATTCGCAATTTTTTTCTTCACAAACCAGGTTTTTAGCAGCGCCAAGGTTTATATTGAAAGATCCGGACCATAAAATTCGATCTTGCTGCAAAATTTGAGCAAGAACAGAGCAGCAGTAAGCACATCTTTTTTTGTGTGATTCTAATATAAAAACACACGTCCCTGTACATTGGCTCTCTGCTCCTGCAATTGCTGTACGGCACGTGCCACACGCAAGTGCAGCAAAGAAACACACACCACCCTATTTATTTTTTTTTACAAGCAACGTAATCAGATGTAGTCGTACTATTTAATTACACAGAGAAAAAGCTTTTGCATGTACCGCTACTCTTTTTCCTCAGATGTCACAGTAAGATCGCATTTTATGGTTCAGATCATTCAATATTAATACGGGAAAGCCGCAGATAAATACCACCTCAGTGTGGCTGCAGAAAAGATGAGGAAGATGAAGTGGTGCTGATCTCAGTCAATCACCATTTTGATCATGCGTGCACTAGCACTGTAACTATACCGTGTAAATAGCCTTCTGTTGGTGTTTTTAGTAACAATATAACACTTGGCACTGCTACTTTCCTGGTTTTTCAAGAAAAAAAAAAAAAACAGTTGCCGTCATCTGCACCACTTGCAGTGAGTGATGTGACGTTATCTTGCTGCTTCTGGCATCTGCATTATGACAAAGTATGACCTGCGAATTGGCTTCCATTAATCTCTGGGGGGTGCGCTGTCAAAACCAAGGTTGCAAACAAAGGCAAAAAATGTGATCCTGCTGCAAAATATCAGCAAGAAGCAAAGACAAGAACAATTTTTTCTTTCTTTTCTTTTTTGTTTTTGTTGGCCACCAAAACATGAAATTTGTATTTGCGCGATTCTGTTCACAGCAGCAGCGCTGAAAACATTCAACCAGGGTGCTAATCTCAACATCGACAAATTCGCCATCTTATCAGCTCTGATGGGCCTAGAGGGCTGCTATGGCACTCTGATTGGCTTAAAATGCTGCCTACCAGCCATGGTGGCATAGTAGCTTTGGCATTGTACTGCTAAACCCGAGGGCGCAAGATCAAATCCCAGCCGCAGCGACCACAATTTGATGGGTGCAAAATCAAAGAACGTCTGTGTACCGTGCACCTACGACGTGGCTCATAATCATATTGTGGTTGCGGCATGCAAAACCCCAGAATTTAATTTTTATAGCGATAGCAATTATATGGACACTCCAGGCAGATTTATGCCGTCAGCGTCGCCACCGTCGCTGTGAGGTTCCGTATAACGTCCAAGGCCGATAAAATCATCGCCGCGCGCCGCACCGCCCTATGCCGTTTTTACGGCTTAGTTCACATTGATGCGAGCGGCAATACAAAGGTCAATTCGCTTGCTGCTGTGCTTACTCCACCATTTTGACAGACAGTGAGTTTCCACTGTCATCAATTGGGATGCGTTCATGTTTGTTTGTGAGTGCGTGACACCGTGCTTGTAAATTTAGTTAGTATGCCTATGTTTACACTTTTGGGGCACTGTTTTCATGCCACCGTTACTTTTGTGACACTATTATCATGTCACTGTCACATGTGGCCGGTTCCTGTCACAGGAACCGGCCTTTACAAGTTTATATGGCCGATAAAACTACTATCCTTAGTTCATATAGCTGTCCACTAATTTGCTATTGCAATCGATGCTTCGCCTTTCGGGCGAAACTACTAATTTTTTTAAACGACACCATTACAGAATTTTACACTGGCAAGAATAGCATACCGGGGCAGGGGTTTTGTGGACTCTTTATTGGGGCAGCCTGAGCTTCCTTTCTTTTTTTTTTTTGAGCATATCTTTAAATAAATGCCTTGACACTGTAGAGCCTGAATAATAAAACCTGACGGCAGCTGCAAAACATATATGCAGCGCCTCCTACAACAAAAAGGCAGAGTCACACGAAGGCAAAGTGATACCAAGGCTTAGAAAGGTGTCTCAGAATGCTAGCGTGATGAGGAGCACGGCCAGTGGCGCTGCAGGTGTTGCACCTTGATGGTGCACAATATAAGACCATGAAAACCGTCAGCATTTGTTAGTGTCCACTGAAATGTCTAGATAAGTTTAGCTTGACGCTTGCTATCCATTCAGTTCAGACCAGTGTATGCACCAAGGTGTGGTATGAACACAGGTGCTCAGCAGGAACGCTAATGTACATGTGCACAACTCTCATGCCAATGGCTGAAGCCAGAACCCTGCCCTGGCTCCGGCAGAGCCAAGTGAATGGTGCATGACAGTGCGTTCACTTCAACGCTTTTGCAGCCAAACGCACTGCGCGCCTCTGAAACCCTACTAACCCGCCAAATGCAGGCCACGCACTTTGATACCGTGACAGCACAATAGCAATGAGAAGAAAAAGCTAAGAAAAGCACCACATTATTTCCGTATTTTAACTCCGAGTGTATGAACCAATGAAAAACACGATGTGATTTACATTTAGGCGCATAGGGAAGCGTGGCTACATTTGCTTGTGCGCAGATGACCTCACTGTCAAGCTTCCTGCTCAGCCACCGTCTTGTTTAGACAGTAAAGTAGCCTGCATCGTTTTTGACTTCCGATGCTGTCTTAGCACCGCTGTCATTTTTTAACCTCTTCGTCAGAATTTAAATGAGACTTAATATGGTCGCTGCCCGCTTAGCGGTCGACTCTGCCATCTACAGCAAGTATTGGAAACAGTCTATGTATTCTAGTGCATACGAATGATGGGTGGTACATTGATTTGCCTAAACTTTGGTCCTTCTGGCTTCAAATGGCTTCGCAAATTTGGTAATCTTCAACAAAATATGTTGCGTTATAAATGCCACAATTTGCAATGATTATTCATGTGCACAGAAACTTATTGCCTTTATGCACTTGGAAAAATACTGTTTCTTGTAAATGGAAAGTTAAATAGCATAAGAAATAACACCCCAAAAACATCTGAAGCCGCACGGACATAGATTGCACATTTATGTACTAATCATTCTCATGGTAGATGAACAATCGCAGTGCCAGAGTTTAAGTTTTGTAGGAAACTGTTTGCCTACAACACATTACAAAGTGCTGGAGGTGAATGTGCAGAAGTGCAGTGAATCATGTACAAATCAAACATACCCAGGTCTCATTGATTTTGCTGCACTTTATGAACCAGTTGCACAATGCACATGACTGAACGCTGACCAAACTGCGCAACCCGAAAGTAGATTGAATATATGGGGTTTTATAAGCCAAAACCACCATCTGATTATGAGGCACGCTGTAGTAGGGACTACAGATTAATTTGGACCACCTGGGGTTCTTCAACATGCACCTAAATCTAAGTAGACGGGTGTTTTCTGCATTTCACCCCCATAGAAATGTGGACGCTGTGGCCAGGATTCAATCCCGCGACCTCGTACTTAGCATCCCAACACCATAACCACTAGGCAACCATGGCGAGCCCCCGAAAGTATATTGACAATATTGGTAACTAGTATTAAGCTTGCATCATGAAGGTGTGACAGTATGTATGCCACAGAAGTCTGAGCTAAGAAATGAAGTTGCTGGATATTACAGTGAAATTAAGTGTTGCATTCCTTTCAGACTGTGGCATTTACTATACAACTGCGACCTTAAACTCCATTTAAAAGGATGACACTGAAAGGGCCCCTCCCCAGGCCACATGGCAAATTTTGGTTATACGCTGGAAATTGTTACGTGCCCTCTTGGGGGCGTTCTACCGCAAGAATTTTTCAAATTGGTTAATTAATAGCCGAGAAAGGAATATTTCAGCACCGCGAACTCACGATTTCAGGAGGCGGGCATCACCACCAACAAGGACACTATCTCCACTTGCCCCATCTAGCCTCCGCAAGCGGATTCCTTCCCTGCGTTCTCCCATACCGGAGCTGGAGGATCGCGGGGCGCATAGTCACGGGTCCCGCTTTTGTTTTTTCTTGCGCTTTTTTGCTGCGTGGTGCACTTCCACTGACGGTCGCATTACGTTTGTCTCGTTTCTCGCACAGCACGACTCTGCGCGTGGTGCTCGAGAACACCTGACAAGCGGTGTAAGTCAGTGATACACGAACACTGGTCGCGGTGCGAAGTAAAACACACGTCGACATTCAGTTTGTGTGTTTTATTACTTCTCTAAACTATAATTCGTCTACTGAAGCAACAGATCACACAAATAACAGATGTTGCCTTGAACAATTCTTGAAGAGCTGCGTGTTACTATGAGCGATGTCCCAGCATAGACAGACATGTATGTAGGTGCATTTACTGATATACGTCATCACCGTCTTGGAACACAGCGCCCGCGAGGAGAAGGGCAAACTGAGTTTAGTTCGAAATTTCAGCATTTTCTGCAGCGCGTAGCTATGTAATTTTTAGAGGCACAATTGCGAGTGCGGTATGCACTGCACTTGTCAGCTCAAAATGGCCAGACTTGGCGAGGGACCCTTGAAGTCGGTTCATATAAGGAGAATAAGCCATGCATCATTCTCCTTTCAACTAAAACAGTGCATTACTCTACTGGAGGTAGATGTAGTCGAGGAATGCAATGACCACGGTGAAATTTTAATTTTTTTTGTCAGTGTATGACAAAGAGCTACCATGCACCACCAGCACCAGGCAATACTTTTCGCCTAAACTAAAGAAAAAATGAATAAAAATAAATGAACACCTTGCATTTCTATGTTAGCCAGTGAGTGACACAAGGGCAAGACTCATTTGTGATGTTTTGGCCCAAAGGATGTTTTATAACCAGGTAATCGTGCACAAAACACATTCTCATTTATTTTTACACGTGTTTCAATTGACATGTGATGGTGAATCACATACGAGACTTGTACAAATTACAGAAAAAAATTTACCAATTACAATTACTTCATTTAAAAACGTAGATTGCAGTGACCAATGACTGCCCCACGAAAGCCACCAAGTAATTACTAAAATGTAATCGATTACTTTTATGTTACTTTCCTCCAACTTTATCCCAATGTTTACTGCACAAATAAAGTAAAGAACAAGCTGGCCTGGCTCTTTCAGTGTACTCCGCAGCCATTAACATACTCTTTATCCTCACTAACAACTGCTTTTCAAAATTTTCGTCAGTAATCTCTCATTTTCTTGTGAGGACTTCTTGTAGTGACACTGAAAACTCACTAAACATGCATACTGAAGTGAAAGGCGGTGCTTCATTGTACTAAACACCTTGCGCATAAGATTGTGGTTGCTGGAGCTCGGAGAAGGTGCTCCAGTAGGGCCAATGAAAAGCAAAAAAAAAAAAAAACATCGGCAGTAGGCGACCTTATGGCATCAACATCCAAAGTGGCCTTCAATATGGAGACGTAGTAGCACAGGTTTAATTCATCGCCCAACATCTGGTGCAGCATTAAGATGACAAAACATACTGAGCACCTGTGTTTGCCTGCGTGAAAATGTGCAAGTGCGAGGTTGCCGCGTGGCATGACTGCGGGCTTTCTGTTGCAGTTCCCGAAAAAGTGCTCAAAGCTGCGTCACCTGTTACAGTTTATCAATAATAACTGGTTACATGTAACTGGTAACTGAAAAAAGAAAAAGTAATTGAATTACACTTAGCATTACAAAGTAAAAAAATTCATCAGGAAACTACAAAAAACTTATTTGTTTACATTTCGTTCCATACAAGTTTGAAAGATACAAAGTAATTAAACATTAGACAGACCATTGTTAAACTCCCAGCCTTCTTGCTTCTTAAATGTCATGTGCATTTAACAAAAATAAAAACACACAAACATACTGCCATCCAACTGATATTACGAATGCCTTCAGCGAGTATTTTAGTAGTGCTTGCGATTCTCAAACAGAGCCCCCATTACCAACATTGCCTGGCCATCTTCATTCTTTCTACTTGCAACCTACGAGGGCAGAGGAAGTTTTTCATGTTACATGTTCACTTAGGTCTACTTGGCCTGGCCTAGACTGTGTTCACCCATCTCATATAAAGTTATTCTAATGAACTATCTCCTATCATTGCAGACATTGTTAACAAAATGTTTAAAGAAGGCATATTTCCCAATTCTCTGAAAGTTGGTAGAATAACACCTGTTAAAAAAAAAAAGGTGATCGTGAACTCAACTACAGACCTATATGTATTTTTATTTTTTAGTAAAATAATTGAGACTTTTTCATACACATTTAGCATCCTACCCAGCAAAATTTAATCTATTATCTACACAGTATGGCTTTCAGCCACATTATTTACCCCAACTTGTGCGTCTAACCTTAACCACTAAAATCAAGAAGGTAATCGACAAAGGCTTGCAGGTTGTGAGTTTATAGATTTAACTTAATCTTTTGAGACCATTGATCACCAAATTCTTATGCATAAACTTGAATCTTACGGCATAACTGGCCCACCACTTCAGTTTATCTTTAGCTATCTAAGCAATCATACTAAAGTTGTTCAGATGATGCCAAACTGTCATCTGCTAAGTACATAAATCAAGGTGTTCCTCAGGGCTCGATACTTGGCCCGCTGCTCTTTCTAGTATTTATTAACAACCTAACTAATGTTCTGACCATTGCTGACAGTATCTTATATGCAGATGACTATTTTTACTTGCACTAATAATGTAGACAAGCTAAAGCGAAAAGTTAACGCTAATCTACATAACATAACTTCTTGGTGTCAAAAGAACATGTTCAGCATAAATCCCCCAAAAACAATTTTTATGGCATAAATCCTTCCAAAACAATTTTTATGGTTTTTCATTCCCCTTCAACACCAATTTCGAAATCTATATTTCTGTGTCTTGACGACAACCGAACACAAATTTCTGATAGCACAAAGTTTCGTAGTGTAGTTTTAGAGAGGCACCTGAAATTCAATTTTCATGTGCAGTCACTTGTCCAAATGACTTCTACGGGAAATACACGCAATCATCAAAACACATTGTCAGCCACACATCATGCATTTGCTTTATCACTCACACCATTCACAGCCATTAATCTTATTGCGAATCAGCTTGGGGGAACACATACTTCACATGGGCGCCTTCACAAGGCGCTTCGTACTACGACTGTCATTTCTTATCCAATTCAATGCCACTTTATTGTAGCTTAAACATTCATGTTCTTTAGGAGCTCTTTCTGTTTAAGTTATCAATTGTGGTATATAAAGTATTTTGTAATACTGCACATATAGATTGCTTTGTCGCTGAAACTTTTGCAAATACTAACATCACTAGGTTCTCTGAACTTGATAACCGTCTTTTGCCTAGCATGCACACAAACTGTGCATGCTAGGCAAGATTCCACAATCAAACTGTGGAATTCTATTTCACATACCATTAAATCACCCACAGAGCATGTATTCAAGAACCATGTTAATAATTACTTTATGTAAAAATCTCTTCTTCATAACAACTGACATTTGCGATGATAATCATGCTCCATTTTTTACTAAACAGCTTTATAGTTTCTTGTTTATTTTTACACTGTTCTATGTTTTTTTTTTTTTCAAATTGTCTATACAGTTACCGTAACAGCTTGACATTTTGTTTATGTATGGGAGTCCCCTGACAGTTCATGGGGCGCCCTGTGTATTAGCAATATTATATGCACTCTTATGTAAAACTGACATCGTTGATGAATAAACTTGAATTTAAAACTCAGTAAGATTTGACTATTGTGACAAAAATTCCATGCAAGGTAATGTTGCTCAGGGTGCATAAAGTATGCTATATTTGCAAAAACACTTATTTTCCGAGATGTTTGGATAACATTCGCTCACTGAATGCACATAATGAGGTCTGAACTAATCATACACATTTCAAACAACTCACCTGCTTCCTCCACCGTGTAAAGCTCTCTCCAATATGCTCTGTGCTTGAAATCGTCTTTTGGTGCATACATATAGGTGTTCAGGCCCAATTTTTTCATTCTATAAGTAAACATACGTGGTTTATTCCAAGGAAACTGGTAAAAGCTGCCAGCTACAGACCATAAAATATTCCCTAAAACAAATACAGGTACATATCATTACAGACGTACTGCACTTACCTTTGAAAAAGGTCTTTGCGCTGTTCAGTCGTCCATGGCCGTCCATAAAATCCTAAAGAGAAAGAAAAAAGTACGGAACAGAGCAGACGTTACTGATGCCTGTCCAAACATTGGGGAACCGCACGCAGAAACATCACTTTGTTAGAAAAACTGGCTCACAAACGTAAAACTTCTCTTGAAAGATCAACCGCAAGCAGAATAAATTTGCTACGATTATCACATTCGTTACGAGTATTTCGACGAAATGAATGTATAATCGGGGAAACGCATAGTTTGCAAGAATGCACGCAGGGAGCGATTGCGCAAGAAAATCTGACAGTTGACATTGTACAGAAAACTTACTCAAAGTTGTACTTGCACTTCAGGACATATACAAAGGCGCAACATTCATACGAATTCGCCTAACTACTCACTTGTCACCACTTGTGCTAGACAAGCCGAGCGCGTAATTTCGATCCTCCCGCCTACATAACCAGCTTGTTTATGTAACCCTACGTCAATACATTGCAGTATCTAGGAAATATTACGGAAGCGACTATGGGAGGAATTAGCGCACCTAATGGAACCGTGTAACTATTAACCGCGTCTGGTCATCTGGTAACGCATCTCAATGGCGCCACTAAAGCTCCGATTCTAGAATCTAGATACTGCACGGTGCTTGGCACAGCCAGTAGGATACAACGATAACCGGCAGGCACAGATTGGGTACGCCGTAAATGAAGGTATTGACACTCACCTTCAACGACACCACACGCCAAGTTATGATTCCTTGAATTAATGCAGCTGGACGGGTCCGCAGACGACGCTTCTTCGCCCATTTTTTTACCTACGACTGGAAACGCTCACTCTGGAAATCAGATCTCGAAGGAGCTTCCACGCCAGTGTCTTTGCTCTGGGGAAAGCATATTAGCTTAAATATTCCTCCCAGAACGCCATACCGTTCAGAATTTTGTGGAAACCAATCGCACGAATTGAATATTTTTGAAGAAAGAACGGTATGGGACACAAGAGCAGCCGGAGCGCGGGAGGCGCAGGCACAACCACGGCAGAGGCCGCCGAGGGGTGCCAGGGGCCAGGGCTGCCAGGGGCCAATGGCCACGAGCCGCTCGAGCCGAGATGTCCGGATGTGCGGAGCTTTTCGAAACCTCCGCTATAAGGGGCTGCAAGCGCCGTATGTAACACACTGCTTGTCATCCTTTGTGGCTGCTTAAATGTACAGACCACGGTGATTCAGACGGACTATGCTTACGACGCTTACAATTTATGTTGTGCATAAGTGTTCACATTAATTCTGCACTGATTATACTTTTTAATATTAAAAAAATTATAATAAACGGGAGCACGACCGATGGCGGTGCTGCGAGCGCCGATTGCAGAATGGTGTCGCCAGTTTTTGTCGTCTGCTATGCAAAGTGGTCGAATTCGTAAGTAAAGTCTAGCCAACGTCTGGTTGGCCTGGTCTAGCCCTTAAGAAAGGGGCGTTCGTTGGGACGTGATTGAGTTACATCTCCCGGTACATTTCTGTTTCTATATGGCGTAGTACCAGAGTGACACGATAGCGGTGAACACCATTGCAGGCGACGCGGTCCACAAGCGCAGGGCGCTGGCGCGGGTACGTAGCGCGGGTGTGCTAGTCGGGGCGCGAGCCGGGACAATGCCTCCTAAAGGAGGCATTGGCCGGGACCACTGGAACCCCCGGTGCTTCCGGGGTTTGACTCAGATCATACACAGCGAATTAATGACATATAATGATTATGTGTACATATCATTAGAAAGTTTAACATCTTTACAACGGTATGCTTCACTAACATCAGTACCTTAATTTTAGACGCTTTTGTTCCGCAAATACGTAATTATGAAAGCGCATTGTTCGCTTTTCTTTCCCCACAGTATGAGGTGCGTACGATTACAGTAACCGTCGTTCTCTTTCAAAGTTTGAACTCTCCGTTCTAAATGACATCAAAAAGGGAAGTTTATATCACTAACGTTTACATGACTGCAACGCTAATGCCTAATTTTTGCAGTGCTAAGCGGACCACAGTATGCTCGATCGTCTTGTGTGTGATATTTTGTTGAATTAAAATAAATTAATTGTTTCTTTACCAATTAATAATACGTCTAATGTTGTTGACCTTACTCGTCACCTGACTTTTTCTTTCACATGCTCCTCGCTGCGACAGCAAGGAGCACGGTTGCGTCGCCCGCGGCCACTGCTCAGAACGTTGCCTCGAGGGGCAAAGCAAAAACGTTGGGTTGCGCTCGCTGCAGCCTCCCAGTTTCGGTTTCGCGCGCTGGTGCCACAGTTCCGCTGGTAATCGCATTTTTCCAGATACAAAAGTTGATATGGAAGCTTATACGGAGAGCGCGCGCTCGCTTCAATTTCCCCAATTACGATGAACCCACTGAAACTAATTAAAAGATAGTTAATTATTGATTTTTGTTAATTCATCATCAGCTTATATTTATGTCCATTGCAGGACGAAGGCCTCTCCCTGCGATTTTTGTTAATTGGCGACTAATTGTTAGATATCACCCGTGACCAAGTGGTCGCCACCACTGGCGGCTGGTCCCCAAAGGAACCGTCCTTTTATTTCAAAGCTGCCATTTTTAAATATTACTTGAAGTCTTTGTAGAAACCATTTTTTTATGGTGTCATATAAATGAAATAAAACGCAATTTTAAGAGTGTGCATGCGCAATCAGTCTCGGCGCCCACAGAGAAAGTATACGTTGGATATGCCGCGGAGTTTCTCCGTACAGGAGGACTGGGAGGCGGCCCTGCTCGGCTGCTCCGACCTGGCGAGACAGAATTAAGGCCTTGGTCGTGCGTGCCCGAGCTGCGGTTATAGCCAGTGGGCTTCTGTAATGAGGAGCCCACCTAGTGTTTATAAGGAACGTCCCTTAAAGATCGCTCTATACCCTCCCTAGCTGTCAATACTTCGACCAATAAAGTTTTTCAGTCAGTCAGTCTCCGTACAGGGTGGCTACAACCGCGTCGTCTGCTACGGCGGTCGCCATGTTTAAACCAAGTTTAAACTCACCCTGCGTTCCCTGCGCCTAGCGCCAGCGTTACTAGAGGTAATCTAGTAACGTTGCCTAGCGCGGTGACGCGAGACGGTATTCAACCATAGTTTCATATTACCCTAGTCCCCCTATTAAGGGACTATGATAGTTATATAAGAATATATAGGAGGCATATGGCGTCAACCATGGCGTCATGGATGGATGGATGGATGGATGGATGAGGCTGAACCCTTTAAATCGGGCGGTGGCATACGCCACCTAGCCATGACTATTAACATAATTTGTACTTTGTGGTGGGTGAAATTTCACCCCTGCGTTGATTTTATCCACCAATCAGATAACCTCTGTTTGGTTATTTCTACCCGCTTAAAGTCTATTTGCCTTCACTGTCCCTAAACCCCAATGCTTTGAAAAAATCAGCCCCGTTGCCTTGCACTGTAGGGTTAAGCCCTTTACAGAAAAGTATTAGGTGTTCAGCCGTTTCCTCTTCTTCTCCACACGCACAGCACAACGTGTCTATACCTTGGTACTTCACTCGGTGCATCTTAGTCCGCAATACTCCCGTCCTGGCTTCAAACAACAAAGAGCTTCCCCTAGAATTATCGTAGATATTTTCTTTGGCAATTTCTTGCTTGAAAGTTCGGTATGTTCCCAGTGCTGATTTCGTCTGCATCCCCGTTTTCCACAGACCCCTCTCTGTTTCCTTAACCTTTTTCTTAACCGCTGTTTCCTGGTTTGCACCCCTCCTGCAGTCCAAATATTTGATTGACATATTTCTGGTCAGCTTCCTCCATTTTGTATCAACATGGACAACATGGTCAACCATGGCCAACTAGCGCCACCTGGCATCAAGGAGCCCATTTAATCCTGGCTTGTGAGAGCGGACACGACAGGGCGTAGGGAGATTCGGGAGGAACGTGCCGAGCCGAAGCACATGGTATCGCTAAGTTCTAGTTTTCCATTTTAATAATAACCTTTTGTTCCAACTGAAGCGTGTCATCGTCATCATACACGGCTGACATGGCGACGAGGACTCCAAAAAAAAGTCACAGGCCTGCGCGGCACACACAGCACAGTCACAGCGTAATTAAGCTGGTTGAGCGGCGCAAGAGTAGCTCCAATTTCGGCACCACGCACAAGGTCTTCGCGGCAAAGTGTCTTCGCCTCGATTCTGACGAGAACGATCTGAACTGTCCGCCCGGCGTCGGCGGCAAGCTGCAGCTTGTAATGCTCTCTGCACAGCAGTCTGCTGAGCCTGATGATGCCTGGTTGTAGCTGCGCACGTAGCTCTACGATTCGCTTCTTCAGCAGCGGTTCGTACCTTGCGAGGAGACGCCATAACGTGCACCGAAGAGGTACCCAGAATACCTAACATCGGGATACCGTTGATTGCGCGCCTCGTCTGAATCGCATCTCGTCGCACGCGGCGGTTGCAGGCACGTTAACTAGATGGCGCCACCATACTGGCGGAGGCTCGGGTCGTCGGCGCCAGCCTATTGACCCTTTTCGCGGCGATACCGTGGGCGCTGCCATGTTTGATCACATGGTGACGCGTCCATTGCTTGCCTCAACTGCCTGCGTTACCTCCTTGTTTTCAATGGAAGTGTATGACGCCGGCGCGGCTTAGGAAACCTCTGTTTTCAGAGATATCGTATACGGTGACTAGGTGGACGACACGAAGCTTTGATCACAGCTTCAGAAAACATGCAAAAGTGCTTTCGGAGTCGGAGCTGATTAAGCTATGTCCAAACGGCGCTAGCAGCGCATATGGTGCTTGTTGTAAATGCGGGGCCAAATATGTATTCCAAGCTATCCAAACATCCCACTCATGAATTCAGTCAGGATTAATGTGTTTTGCTCTTAGTTATTTATTCGGCAAGTATTTTGAAGCAGTGGCCTGTCAGTTTCTGACTCAGTGAAGTTCCTCGGTGCGGCCACTATGATTATTTTCTGCCTAATCGCTTGAGGGTGTGCTCAGTTCCGATAGATTTGTTCTTGCTGCGCACAACGCTTGAAACGTAGCTGTTTTGTACATTGTAATGCCTTGTAGCAAATATATATTACAGTCAGTAACTCGCTTACTATTGTGGACCGTCACGAAACATTCAGCTTCGACCATTCGTGTGCCATCGGTGTAGTCCGTCATTTATTGTGCGTATATATTCAAGCGTGCGCCCATTCACTTATTCTTGATACGTCGGCGATAGAGTGGGCGTAAGTTTTCCTGCCATTTGGGACAGATGTGTATAGATAACGTGCGCGAAACTTACTACGACAGGAAGCGGCGTTACTGCCTTTGTCATTGTTTAACGAGTGGTACTCACTCTTGCCGACGTTCTGGGGATGAAGCCCTTTCTTTGAAGGTTAGCGATACAAGGCTGGCGGATGAGAAAATTTCTGTATCCTCAACGAAAGCCGTTGATGTCGAAGTGCCGGTAACACGTTCGGAAAGTTGCAGCAGCGGTCCCCGAACTTGGCCACACAGATTCATTCCATTCCTTAACATGACAGTCACTATTTTTGCAGCCAACTACTGCACACGTCTTCAATCCACGTGATTCAATCTAACATGATTGGAGCACAGTGTGTTAGCGAAAACTCAGTTGCATTTCCGACAGCTGATCGCACAGAAGCAAGGTAGAAGCTGTAATGGTTTCGTATTTGTGCACGGTCGCTGAGGAGACGTATGGCACGCCGCCGTGAGCACCATCTCGTTTCTCTAAAACAAACTGCTCCGCGAAAAGGGTCAATAGGGCGCGTATAAAGGGAATTTTTCTTCTGCCTGATAGCCAAAGTTAGTTCTTTATTCTATGCTGATAGCAAGCGCTTGTGTGGCTCAGTGGTAACGTATCCGACTCCCACTCTGCGGGCCTGGGCTCGATCCCGGCGGAGAGCGGGTACTTTTTTTCGCATTTCCGGCGATGGCGGTTACGGGGCGGCGGCGGCATCATCGCGACCAGAAACTGCTATTGGAATGAGCCCATAACAGCTTACGCTGTAGAACGAACCGAGGCGGACGGGAAACTGAAGACAAAGCGAGAAGACGAGGCTGTCCCTACCAAGGCGAGCCGCAGCGAGTGCAGCCAGCAACGACGACCAACATGGAAAATGATCACCCCGAAGTGAAAAACTCCACGCTGATAACGGACGAAGCAGGCTCCAGCACCAACGATCTGCAGCTTACGACGCCACAAGGTAACTTCGAAGACAGTCCTTTTACAACTCGCTTGGTGACGTGGACGAACCACGACGAAAACGGAACTATGCCGAACTCGAGCGAAACGACGGAGCTCACGATGCTCAATACAACGCAACAAATGATGGCACGACTTCTCGAAAGACAATTGGGAACACCGCCCAGCATGTCGAATGACAGTGGTACCAGCGTTCCACTGTAAATAACGACAACACCGGACCTAACAGGAACTTTGCCGACGTACTCAGGAACCGAGTCGGACAATTTTTAACAGTGGAAAACCGCAGTGGAATCAATGCGCAATCGTTGCGCATGGACGGAAGCAGCGACGCTAAACGCAGGCATGCATTTCACGACTTAGGGGCCGTGCAGCCGCTTGGCACCAAACGACGGTTAACCAGTACAATGACTGGACAACATGGGCGACGGCGCTGAAAACGGAATTTGACAAGCCACTACTATTTTGCCAATGGGTTGCTTACGATGACGCAAGAGCACAGCGACAAAACGAAAGCATGACGGACTACATGTACGCACGCCTCCAGCGCATCGACGTGGTTCATACAAACTGTCCGACGACGACATGGTCGACTGGCTCGTACAGGGAGTGCGTTCAGAAAGTGCAAAGCCAATGTTGGCAGCCTTTCACGATCTCCGACGCGGAACTATCAGCCAGTTCTTGCATTACGTGCAACAATTAGACCGGCGAGATGTTGGACTGAACGATGACAGAAAGCCTCCAACACTCAGCAAAACTCCAAAGCCGACCGAAAGAAATACAACCGACTCTGCGAACACTACGGCGCCGAAATACACACGTCTACCGCCCGACACATGTGCCCATTGCAAAAAAAAGGGACACAGAGCAATAGACTGCCCCGATCCAGACACACGCACAGAAGAAGAAAAAGCAGCAGCAGCGTGACGACGTCAAGCGAAAAGCTCACCACAAGGCATCAACAGTGTCGCCATCCCAGACACAGGTGGGCACAGGATCATACTGCTACAAGCCAATGTAAATGGCATCGCGTCACGTGCACTCTGGGACACAGGCTCAGCAGTAACACTTATTGATGAACAGTTTGCACAAAACCACAACTATGAAGTTGCTACAGACGTGGACTGTGTATTGGGCGGTCCATTTGGCAACTCGTGCAAACGTACTGGTGCTACTCAAGTGAACATTGTTATTGGTGCTGCTTGCGCGACAGTGGAAGCAAAGGTAATCAAGAACCTTCCCTATGAGGTGTGTGAAGATGGGCTTGCACAAGGCTTACCCTATGAGCGACGGTCAGGAAAGGGCACGACGCTCCTCCACTCCGCAACGCACAAAGGCACTACGGCAGCGTTCATCGACTCTCCGACACGGCGCAGAGAAGGCTCTGGAGTCAGTTTGCCAACAAACACAGGTTTATTCACCCAAGATACAGCACGGTGCGACAGTCACGACGCTTACGGGCCAAGGCTCACCGCAAGACCGATCAAGTACGCGCGCCCGCTGTGCTAGGGCTAACCGGGTAGCGGTCCGCCAAGCGCGAGAGCGAGGAGTCGCGACAACAAAGGTCTCATGTAACCACCTTGTTACGGGCCTGTGAGCATCTGCCGCGGCAAGGAGTAGTAGTAGAGGTTGTGGATAGGAAAGATGCATATTTCTGCAGCCCTTGTAGGGAGCACGGCTCAGCATCTGAGGGGCGGGGAGTGGGGGGCAGAAAGTAGGAAAAAGTGGAAGAAGGGGGGAAGGGAGAGGGTAGTCGTCCTCGTCTCGGGCAGGGTGCCTCTACAGTCGGTCAGCCAGCATTGAATCAGCAAGGTAGCCGAGCACCACCTTGAATACCCTGCTGGGACTGCGGGCTGGAAACAGCAGGTCCGTGCTGGCGGCTTATGGTAGGCCCATGGGGCGAAGTTGAGCCACCATGCTGTTTCGGTGTTGATTGAGTGCGGGGCAGAAACATAGGAGGTGCTCCAGCGTTTCATCTGCCCCACACTGAGAGCAGGCTGGTGAGTCGGTTCTGCCCAGACGGAAGCTTCGGGCAGCTGTCCAGCAACAGCCAATCCGTAGGCGTAGCAGGAGGGATCTCTCCCTTCTCGTCGGTCCACTGTCAGGCAGCCGTGTCGGAGGACTCCGCCTTGCCACGCGTGCGTCGGGGTGGCAGCTCAGCAGCAGTCATTGCAAGGTGCTCCTTTGCCAAGGCATCTGCCTCTTCATTGCTCGGGATTCCCACGTGTGCAGGTATCCAGTGCAATGAGACATCGGTGCCACTGGCGCGGAGGGCATGGAGCTTCGTCACCAGGAGGGCTGCTCTCGAGTCGCTGGCCACTGCGACTGGTACTCCAGGAGGGTCAGCTGCCAGCAGGTCTACGGCCAGGTTGAGGCCCGCCATCTCGTAAGGTACATCCGTAAGGTCGTAAGTCGTAAGGTACATCCGTGAAGACGAGCAGTCCCCGCCAGCTCTTCCTCCAGCTTGGAGGTGGCAACCTGCAGGAGTGTGCAGCTGGAAGATTGGCGCTTGGAGTGCCCTTCAAGCGAGATGGAGATGACCAAGCGCCTCTCGTGTAGTGGCGGAAGTGGCGCCGCTGGAGGTGCCTGGCCGACCACTGCCTGGTAGGTGTCGACCAGGCTCCCCATCCTGGAGGAGGGGCGGCTCGCCAGGCGGATGAGCAGGGGTTCTCCGTCAGGGGCATGGGCCAGCCTGTTGATATGAAGCAAGCCACGTTGCTGCAGCAGGAGAGACAGACGCCTCTGCGAGCGTTGCTGCTATTTGTGAGGTCCGGGGCAACCCCAGCACGCTCCTGATGAAGCCTCGGTGGAGCTGCTCCAGACGTCTCAGCCGGGTTGGTGAGAGCGTGATGCGTGGCAGGGCGTAGAGCAGCCTGGAGGTGGCGGCTGCAGAATGCAATCGCAGCACCCAGGATGGCGAGCATCCTCGCCCCCTCAGGAAGATGCGGCTCACGGCTTTCTGGACCCTCTGGACCTGGGCCACAGCAGCCTTTACAGCGGGAGTACAGGTCAGCAGGTGGTCAATCTGCAGACCCAGGTACGTGACTGTCCTTTGCCATGGTATCCTGGGCCGGTATTTTGTAGCGATGCCTTTAAAGTAATAATGCCTTTTCGCGCTTATCGTGCTTTGTCAGTGGTCAGAACGACGGTCCGCTCACGTATAACGTTGATATCGTGAGCGGACCGTCGTTCTGACCACTGACAAAGCACGATAAGCGCGAAAAGGCATTATTACTTTAAAGGCATCGCTACAAGATACCGGCCCTGGTGCCACCTACGCTGAGACAGGCAGCGCTCCGTCGGGTGGCCGAACGAGGGTGGACCAGGAGAGCCTTGGTCTTGGCAGAGGATACGCGGCGAGGAAGCGCTCAGTGGACGAGAGCTTAGGTGGAGAGGGTACCCTGGGGCCGCCACTCGGGAGGCCAATCAGGGTGCGTCCCGGTGACGTGTTCTCGCGGGGCAAGTCCAATCCCGGGGGGAGAAGCACAGTTTACGCGGGAAAGTAGGTCCGGCGCGCTAGCCATGTCTGCCATGTTGCCGTCACGGCGGCGGTTCCCGGAGATCGAGCTAAGCGCCACGCGCGAGCTGGGAGATGAGGCGCGGGAAGGCACCTCGATCCCCACAGGTACAGTGTACTAGAAGGGGCAGTGCAGCGCACGGAGCCAGCGACCCATAGGGCGCCTGACGCCGCCGGTGGCGAAAGAAGCGGTGGCACTGCAATCGCCCACTCTTGCATGCGGTTGCTTGCTTCGTGGCTTGGAAGCGCTTGCTATGGCGCTTGTTAGGTGCTCCCTTCTCCTCCCTTCACTTCATTAAAATTTACTCCTCCTCCTTCTAGGTGCTGTTTCTCTTGCTTTTCTGTCAATGTGTGGTGCTAAAGCGTGCACATGGCTCCTAAGCAACGGTTAAACCATTGTTTCGCCCCTGGATGCAGCGCAGGGTTCTCACGAAGCAAAGAAATGGCGAAATTTGCACTGTTTGAAGCGCCCGTAGACCCGGAGCGAAGAAGCGTTTGGGAACGTAATTTGCACAGATGCGATAAGAGGCTTACACATGATTCCGCAGTGTGTGAACTACATTTTGAGCAGTGCTTCATCGTTAGAGAATATGTGCATTGGATCAATGGCACGGTGATACGGATACCATGGGGGACGCCAAAGATTACTCGGACGATGTTTCCACCATGTTGCCTATAACATTGTCCCACATTTAAGGAAGCGCTTGCCTCCAAAGAGAAACGTGATAAAGAAGAGGTCCAAAGATGTGTTTACCAACTGCTTCAGTGGGTGCAAATTTCACAGTGAAAGGATGTTTTGCACATGATACATTATGCTTCCCCCTTGCAGGTCGGTTGCGAAGACCATGAAAAGAGCCTAACTGCACGTATGGTCGGGTTTTATGTTATCATGAGACTGCACTTTTTTGTGAAAGGCGAAAACAAATCCAATCTGCTGAGGAAGCGTAATTCAGCCAAACACCTTACGCTAACCTAACCTGCTCTTACTTTGTTTTTGCACTTCACCTAGCTAATTGTGTGGATTAGTCGAAGCAAAGCAAGCAGCTGCACATGTGTAGCTCATTTGCTGCCCATTACCATGGCAATACTGTCACTGCATTAGTGTGGAAAGCTATTCCAGATATCAATGTTCTGTGCCCTACCTCGTATATGTGTTCTCATACTCTGTGATGCCTTATTGTTAGCATTTAGTTGCAGATTGCACAGACCATGAGCTTGTGCCCCTTTTGTGAAATGCTGTAGCTCGTTTAGCTGCTTTGCCATTTCACTGACATTGCCATTTGGCTTCCTGCATCACTGATGTGCTAGTCTTCTGTTCATTTGTGTTTACTTTGTGGGTGGGACATGGTTAAACAGATGAATTTCAGTGATTTTTTTTTTTCAGAATAAATTGCTTCTGTGGACGTATGCGACTTTCAATTTGTGCATGAATGTTTTCTATGTAGCTTTTAATTCGTGAAAATTGCAGCTCGCGTCAACAGCAACGAGTCCAGGTGATTCTGCGCGACGTTATTCATTGACGCAGTTTTTTCTTTTTTTTTTCTCTTTTTCCAGGCCGTCACCTAATGTGTCATAGAAAGGTGTAGCGAAGGAGATAACGAGTGTACAATGTACCTGCTTAATTTAAACTTACTTTCGTTGTTTGCGGACCCTAGCTACGTTTAATTCCTCTGTCATGCGGCCAGCCAATTGCGATTATGTACAGTCCGAATCTGCTCGCTCGCGATCGTAGACTCGTCTGCGCCCTCAGGCTCTGTAAGCTTAACAAACTGGTTGCTGAACGGTCACTTAACAAACTGGTTGCTGAACGTGTTGAAAAAGTTCATTTGGATGGGACTCAATTGCGATCAAAACTGCTCGTATTCTCGAGAGCGTGGCACTTAAGATCCAAGCGGCGAGGAAAGACGCGCTATAGTTATTTCAGAGATCGCTTTTGTTTTTGTGGCAAAAAAAAAAAAAGAATAAAAGCAGTACGCATTGTATTTTCTGATCATAAGCAGACAATACAGACTAAATAAACGAAGTACTTACGGGCAAAAGTCTGAACAATGTTTCCAGCGCGCGCCAAGCATATACAAGCGTCGCAGTGGATGCGAGTGTGTCGTCTGCTTCTCTTCAAGAGTGGTCGTCGATCGCAGTGCCGCCGCTACTGGCGCCGCCGCCGGAGCCACGCGGAGAGTGCCGCCCGCTGCACTGCGCCTTCTAGTACACTGTACCACAGGTGATGGTAGGCCTCGACTGGTGACAAGCCATTCCGTTTGACTACATTGAGCACTTTGACAATGGCATCCACACGATCAAATATATTCCGAAACGTAAAAAAAAAAGGATGTGTACGAACTGACAAAAAATGTCCTGGAACCACAGCCATCGATGTCAAACTTTGTAACAGAACTTCAAAGCCCAGACAAGTTCACAAAGAATGAAAGCATCGAGATATCAAAGCAAGCCTGCAATCAGACAGAATTTTCCTCGACAGACCCCATCAAAGTGTGTGGAGCCATTGACGCAAAGGCAACATTTGCACGGGAAGCACCCACACTACCATCAGAAGAAGTCGCCCAATTGATTCAACATAAGCCTGTTCCCACTGACTTCACGGAGAGTCAAACAGAAATGTTGAAGACTTCTCTGCTAAACAACATTAATGTCTTCACCCACCCTAACAACGATATGGGCCTGTGCAGACATGTCGAACACACAATTGAACTCACGGACCAGAAACCGGTTAGGATGGAGCCCTACAGCATAATTTGACAACCAACTAGAAGTAGACATCCAAGAGCCCCAAGAAGACATTGACAAGGCCAGGCAAGAAGCGTTTGACAACGTAACAGTCCACCTAAGCAGCATGAAGGCCAAGCACGACCGAAAGCACCCACCAGCACCGTATGAAGTAGGCGATCAAGTATGGTACGAGACTTCCACAAAAGCTGGGAAGTTTGATCCTTGGTATGATGGACCATATACAATAACTCACCGCAACAAGGAAACATACACTATTTCAAGAACGAAGAACAACTGCACAGAAACAAGGTTGGCTACCGCAACGCAGTTAAAGTGCTTCCATGAGAAAACACAGGACACAACTTCACAACTGCAAGATGACGCCGCCAAAACTACTCAAGCCCCAACAGCTTCCTATGACCGACGCAGACAAAGAAAGCCACCACGTTGGCTCGAAGATTTCGTGATAGTTTAATGTAATGCGAGGACGCATTATTTAGGAACCTGGGTGTGTTAGGGACCGCATCAACTATGGACAACTAGTGCCACCTGGCATCAAGGAGCCCATTTAATGCTGGCTTGTGAGAGCGGACATGAAGGCACGCAGGGAGATTTGGGAGGAACGTGACGAGCCGAAGCACCATGGCATCGCTAAGTTCTAGTTTTCCATTTCAATAAATAACCTTTTGTTCCAACTGAAGCATGTCATCGTCATCACACACGGCTGACAATATACAGACGTTGATGATGATTGATGATGATGATGATGATGTGTGGTGTTTTATGGCGCAAGGGCCAGTTATGACCAAAGAGCGCCATGTCAGTGTTTGTGAGTGTGCAGTGGAACGATGAATTCTGAGAAGTACATGAAGCATGGCTGTAAAGGGGCCTAAAAATAATCGCTGTAAAGTGCGTAAAATATACATGTACTAAAATCATGGCAATGACTCATGAGGTGTACTATGAAATGAAGAATGCACTGAGAAAGAATGACACGGTATTTAAAATATTTAAGATGCAGTAATTGGCAAATAGCACTACTGCCTAAACAGAGCCCTTGAACCACAAGGGCCTGGAAGGCATGTGCTATAAAAAACTGCTATCACAGCGGCATCCTCTGGAAAGAGGATGCGCTACGACCTTAATGGGCTAATAACATGCAGGACCACATCGTTCAAGAAATCGACGACTGCTTTGGCGTTATAAAGCGGTTCTTCACCAAGAAACATGATGGGATGAAGAGGCACATGATACCGGTACGCTTGAGGAAAATATTTCTTTCTCTCTGTTTCGGCTTCCCGACACTCCACGAGGACATGGAGGACGGTCAGCCTCTCACCACATCTACCACAGGTTGGCGGTTCATCACCAGTAAGCAAAAAGTTGTGGGTGCCATATGTATGTCCTATTCTTAGACGACAGAACAGGACATCAGTTCGTCGTGTTTTCGTTACGGGGGGCCAGAAACCTAATTGTGGTTTTATCAAGTGAAGCTTGTTATTTATTTCAGCACCCCACAAGCGTTGCCAGTGGCTTCGCAGTTTCTTTCGCAGGAAAGGCTTCAAATCTGTTGCAGGAACAGCAGCTGTAGGGAGATGTAATGCCTGAGATGTAACTGATGTGGCCATTTGGTCTGCTCGAACATTACCCTCAATGTCTCTATGGCCCGGCAACCAGCATATAATCACATGCTGGTTAGATATATACGCTTTACACAGAATGGAATAGAGCTCATTAAGTACAGGCAGAGTGATTGCAATGCTTTCACAACACTTTGCGAGTCTGTAAATATGATAGTCTTTTAAAGTTTTGATTTCATTATATACTTTACAGCCGATAATATTGCATAGGCCTCAGCCGTAAAGATACTTGTCTCCGGATGCAGTACACCGGATTCCGAAAACGATGGACCGATGGCTGCATAAGATACCCCGGCATGTGACTTGGAAGCGTCTGTGTAAAACTCTGTACACGAGTATTTAGATTGGAGTTCTAAGAAATGGATTCTAATGTGTGCTTCTGGCGCGTGTTTAGTGACCTCTACGAACGATGTGTCACATTCAATGAGCTGCCACTGCCACGGCGGTAATAGTTTCGCTGGAGCCATAGGACATTGTTCAAGCAGCGGAACACCCATTTCCTCACTGAGGTTCCTCACACGCAAAGAGAACGGCTTTCTCGCTGCAGGTCGGTTACGGAAGAGTGTGGCAGCGGTCATATCGTTTATTGTGGAATAACAAGGATGTTCAATGTTCGCTTGTACTTTCAGAAAATATATAAGACTGCTGTATGACCGCTGCAGATGAAGCGACCACTGATTCGATTCTACGTAGAGGCTCTGGATTGGACTTCTCCTGAAAGCACCAGTAGCGAGACGGATACCCAAGTGGTGAACGGGGTCTAGTATTTTTAACGCACTTGGCGTTGCAGAATTATAAATTATTGACCCGTAATCAAGGCGTGAGAGGACAAGACTTTTATACAAGTTAAGCAAACACTTTCTATCACTACCCCAAGTCGTACGCGACAGAAGCTTTAAAAGGTTCATTGTCTTCAGGCATTTTGCCTTCAGATGCTTAATATGAGGAATGAATGTGAGTTTACAGTCTAAAATGATTCCTAAAAACTTGTGCTCGCTGCTCACAGAGAGCGCATCTCCTTTGATTGCAATACTTGGGACTGGCGTTATGCCTCTCTTGTTAGTAAAGAGTATGCAAGTGCTCTTCTGAGCGTTAACTTTAAAACCATTCTCATCCGCCCATTTGGACAATTTGTTTATTCCAAGCTGCACTTGTCGTTCGCAGATGGCAATATTGCATGACTTGAAGGCTATCTGCACATCGTCGACATAAACAGAATAAAACATAGTGCGTGGGATGACTGTGTGCAGGGAACTCATTTTTACGATAAATAGTGTGCAACTAAGCACGCCCCCTTGTGGCACACCGGTCTCTTGGGTGAATGACTTAGACAAAGCGTTGCCCACTCTTACGCGGAATGTGCGATTAGAGAGGTAACTTTCGATTGTGTTTAACATGTTGCCACGGACACCCATCGCAGAGAGATCTCGGAGAATGCCGTAGCGCCATGTCGTGTCGTAAGCTTTTTCTAGGTCGAGGAACACTGAAAGACAGAACTGCTTATGTATAAAAGCGTCTCTAATATAAGACTCAATGCGAACAAGGTGGTCTGTTGTCGACATACCTTCCCTGAAACCACATTGGAAGGGGTCTAGTAATTTGTTATTTTCAAGGAAACAGATTAAGCGCCTGTTGATCATTTTTTCAAATAGTTTGCACAGACAGCTTGTTAGCGCTATTGGCCTGTAGCTGCTGGCTAGGGACGGGTCTTTGCCTTGTTTAAGCACGGGAATGACTATAGCTTCCTTCCACGAGGACGGGATATACCCATCCGCCCACATGGCATTGAAAAGATGCAGGAGTGTTTTCAGAGTTTCAGGATGTACGTACTTAATCATTTCATATATGACACGATCACCGCCTGGCGCCGAGTCATTGCAGCAAGCGAGGGATGCCTTAAGTTCAGTTAAAGTAAATGGATAGTTGTAGGCCTCACTCGATGAACATTTACGTTTAAGGGGCTGTCGCTCTTCGCGTTCTTTGAACCTCAGAAATGCTTGTGTGTAGTGGGACGCACTGGATACATGTTCGAAGTGTTCGCCCAGACAGTCTGCCTGGTCTGCCAGGCTCTCACCTTGGGTACTGACTAACGGTAATGGGTGTACCTCCCGGCCTTTTAATTTATTTACTCGATTCCACACTTTTGTCTCATCCATGTAAGAATTTATACTGGAGATGTACTTCTCCCAACTCTCCCTTTTAGCACGTCGACGTGTTCTTCTACCCTGGGACTTTATTTGTTTGAAACTAATCAAATTTTCAGCAGTTGGGGAGTCACGAAGTCGTCCCCAAGCTTTGTTTTGGTTTTTGCGTGCTTGTTTACATTCTTCATTCCACCATGGGATGCGACGTTTATTCGCTAGTCCATTAGTTTGACGGATGCATTTCGTGGCAGCGTCAATTATAAAGCCTGTAATATACGCCACAGCGTCTTCTATATTAAAGGATGCAATATCATCCGTGCTTAAATACGTAAGTTCTCGGAAACGTTCCCAGTTAGCTGTGTCAACCTTCCATCGGGGAATGTGTGGTGAGCTTATATCTTCTTTTGTTAAGTTTAATACAATAGGGAAGTGGTCGCTCCCAAAAGGGTTCTTAAGAACGGACCACTCTAGGTATGGCATTAGTGTGCTCGATACTATAGTTAAATCTATGGAGGAGTATGTATTATGTGCCACACTGTAGTAAGTTGGCTCTGTCTTATTAAGTAAACATGCTCCTGAAGAAAAGAGAAAGTTTTCAATCAGGCGCCCTCTCGCATCGCAACGAGAATCTCCCCACAATGTGTTATGTGCGTTTAAATCTCCGACAACTATGTATGGTGCCGGAAGTTGATCTATGTAGTTCTGAAATTCAGTTTTATTAAGATGATAATTAGGAGGGATGTATATAGAGCTAACAGTGACTAGCCTGTCAAACAATACCCCTCGGACAGCAACTGCCTCTAGGGGCGTACGAAGTTTCAGTTCTCGACAGGCAACACCTCTGTCAACTACGATAGCAACACCGCCGGATGACACGAAGGTGTCATCGCGGTCTTTGCGAAAGATGGCGTATTGCCGGAGAAAGTTGCACTGTGTAGATTTAAGGTGTGTCTCCTGAACACGCAGCACCTTCGGATTAAACTTGTGTAGGATTTCTTTGACGTCATCGAGGTTGTGCAGGAGTCCTCTGACGTTCCACTGTATTATTTGTGTATTCATGTTGAAAGTGTTTTTTGTGCTGTGTGTATAGGAGACTAACTTAAGCTACAGAGCCCTTGTTGGGCCCTGTGATGCGGGCTTTTTCTTTTTTGGAGCGATCGCGAGATTCTCGCCGCTCCTGAGGCGCTGGTGGTGCCGTCTGGCCGGTTGTTGTGTCCATCGCCTCTTGTGAGGCGCTGGACACGCGCTCTTGCGAGCGGTTGGTTTGACGAGAAGGCCTCGCCTCGAGGGACGAGGCCCTGGAGGCCACCAGCCCGGAGTTCGATGGCCCCTTCTTGTGAGTTGGCGGAGCAGCGCTAGCTGCAGCCGCCGAGGGGGCGGATGGCGTCACTGCTGGCTCACTGTGTGTGGGCCGGACAGCCGCCGGAAGCCGTTGTGACGCTGCCCCCTGACGCGCCACTTCGGCAAAGGTGTTCTTTGGCAGGTATGACACCCGCCTGCGTGCCTCTTTGAACGAAATATTTTCTTTGACTTTGATTGTGACGATTTCCTTTTCCTTCTTCCAGGATGGGCAGGACCGTGAATATGCGGCGTGCTCCCCACCACAGTTCACGCAGTGGAGAGTGTTTTGACATGCTTCAGAAAGGTGTTCATTGGCACTGCATTTTGCACAAGTCTGACGGCCTCGGCAGTTCTGTGAACTGTGCCCTGAATCGCTGGCACTTAAAACATCGGAGCGGGTTAGGCACGTATGGCCTGACACGGATCTTGACATACCCGGCCTCAATGGTCTCGGGTAGCACACTAGAACCAAAGGTAAGAATAACATGTTTTGTTTGAATTTCCTTTCCATCGCGCCTCATCTTAATTCGCTTTACGTTAACCACGTTCTGTTCTTTGAGTCCTTCCAAAAGTTCTTCCTCAGTGAGCTCCATCATGTCATCGTCTGAGATTACACCACGGATGGTGTTCATGGTACGGTGAGGGGTGACCGTAACTGGGATTTGTCCGAAAGAGACTAGTTTAGGCAGCTTTTCATACTGTTTTTTGTCGCGGAGCTCCAAGAGGAGGTCACCGCTGGCCAACTTAGTTGCTTTGTAGCCTGGGCCTATAGCTTCTGTCATACATTTGGAAACGAGGAACGGTGAGATAATCCTCACAGTCTTCTCTGGTCTTTCACTGTGTACTACATGGTAGCGCGGGAAATTCTCTATTTGGTGGCCAAAAAACTTGAAGACATCTTCGGTGCGCCCCCGTTTCTGGGGGCGATCAGGGAGTTTGGGGAAAGCACGATCCATAGGTATATCTAAATTTCGGCAGAAACGCCAGCCGCCCACCATGGAGCCCAACAAGGGGACGCCGCAGGACATATAGGAAGCAAGTCATGCAGACGCCAACTGTACGTTCCCGCTATAACCAAATATGTACAGCCAAGGTTGGTTGTACCACACAAGGTTAACCCTCGCTGCCTGGAAAGTCGGAAGTAAATAGAAGAGAGGAGGAGACAGGAAAGATTGAAAGAAAGAGGGAAAGACGCAGATTGGAGAGGGGGACAGGAAGAGGCAACTACCGATTTCCCCCGGGTGGGTCAGCCCGGGGGTGCCGTCTACGTGAAGCCGAGGCCAAAGGGGTGTGTTGCCTCCGCCGAGGGGCCATAAAGGTCCAAGCACTCAGCATTGGCTCAACCCCCAGCATCCTCTTTTCCCCGGACACGGCTAAGCCGCGCACGGTTAGACGCGGGAGGGTCCGACCCTCGTGTGCTCGGGTCCGTGGTGTCGCAACACACCAAACTGCCGGCTTGCGCAGACGCCCCTGCGGGAATATACAGACGTTCGTACAAGGAATAACCACGCTGAAGTGTTCTCAAAAGGTATATTGCGTGACCTTTTGTAATTCAAATTATTTCGGACTTGAGACATCTTAACTAGCGTGAAAAAGACACCGGACGACAGCAAGAAGCTCAGCACACAGGACAGAACACAATTTTTCCCCTTCTAACACAGGAGCTATCGGAACAAATCGATGGACTGGTTAATTTCTAGATACGAACTCTTTCTTGGCGAGTGCCAGGGACGGCGTGCTTACATGCACCTATCACCCGCTTTTTCAATACAAGACGCTTCGAATATTTCCCTATCAACCTGCCTCTGGAGCTGCCTTAGCACACGAGTGCTATGAAATTGCGCGGTGCACGAGCACCTACGGCAATGATTGGCCAGATGGCCACCAGCCTCTAAGGCACTGACGGCTGCCTTATGTTCTTCGTAGCAAAAAATTCCGTTGAAGTCTGGCGTCCTGTCCTGTGTGCTTCTTATTGTCATCCGGTGTCTTTTTCGAGCTTGTTAATGATGTCTCAAATCTGTAATAAGCACCAACTATCCCAACTGTCTTCTCTAATCAAGTTATTTGCTTATCCTTTCTTTTTTTCTTTTTTCAGCTCGGACATAGCTCAAACAACTTTGCCTCTTGAGCTGGTCCATCAAAAATCGTTTTTAACAGTTGTAAACTGAAACTACAGACCACCATCTGCCTCTGCGCGATTTCAGCACATAACTTTTTGAAAAGTAAATACTAGTCAAAAATGTTTGCAGGGTAATTTAGAAAACTTGACATATATCCGAGCAACATCCTCAGCAGGATATTCTCAGTACGTTGCTTCCAGGTGTGTTCATTTGGGAGATTTATGCTTACCCGAACGAACGCAAGTATAAACAAAAACGAAATACTAATGGCAAACTGGAAAAAAAAAAAAGATTATTTGTAGACTACTTTGTTTTAAACATAATTATTACTAATATTATTATTACTACTAACATGTTATTATTGGTTGTGGTGTCCAAAGAGCATCTTCCACCGACGGTTCTCTTGAAGTAACAAAAGCAGGTGTCGAAAGCTGTGATATTTTAAGTGCATAAGCGGTACTGCACCAGAGTTAGTTGGTTTGATACCGAACTGCTTCTTAATGGTGGCAAGAAATAATGGCGCAAAATTTGAGATTTCAGAGCACATGAAAGTGCACAAAATCAAAATGGAGGCCTACAATATGGGTTCTCATATCCAAGCTGCATCACGCATATATTAACCCAATTTGTAAATAATGACTTGCCCTCTATTTACATGTAGCGTCAAACAGTAGTGCCTTGGAACACGTCCTGACATCATCCTAAAATGGTCTTCGAACTATGTACCTGGTATGTTCTCAGTATCTACTAAGGACCGACAAATGGACTTGATCAGGAGCTTTCTAGAAATAGTGCAGGTCATCCATAGTATGCACAAATGTCCTGATGCCAACATCTAAGACTTACTGAGGATGCGCATCCTTTGCATTGTCTGGGTTCATGCATTTCGAAAGTTAATTAGAGGTGATACACGTACACTGCATGCATGGTGCAGCCGGGAGATTATTTTTTGGAAGTAATACAAGAAAGAAACAGCAAACAGTAGACTATAGTTGCACTGAATGAGCCAATATTGGAGGCTGACTCCGGCGCATATCTTGCTCCCCATGCCCCCCAATCACTCGTACTTTCAGTTCACGCAGATGTATCTGCAGCCTTAGTTCAGCATTGCTGGAGATGAGAATTGAGGTTCTCAACAATCTCCTTGTGCTGGCAGCATACCTGCACACTTGGCTTCAGAGTCTTAGTGAGATAACTAGCCACAGTCTGCGCCGACGACCTCATTTTAAGGACCGTGTCAGTCCAAGCAACAATGCCATTGAAGTGCTCTTCACGTGACTTCAGCACTTTCATCGCTTCATTGCTTGGGTAATGAAGGTTGTTGCCTTCCCGAATGTATTCTTTCAGGGTGGATAGGTAGGCTTGCTCGCTGGTGCTTGCCCCCAAAGGTGCAGCTCTGCATGGCACACAATGCTTTATCCTCTTCAGGATTCCTTTTAGAAGGAAACCACCAATGTAGAACAACACGCAGCATTCAGCCCTGGATAATTCCTCAAAAAAGTTGGAGTTTCGCCCGAAAGGTGAGGCATTGATTGCGATAGCAAATTAGTAGACAGCTATACGAAGTAAGGATAGTAGTTTTATCAGCCGTCATCATCATCATCATCAGCCTATATTTATGTCCACTGCAGGACAAAGGCCTCTCCCTGCAATCTCCAATTACCCCTGTCTTGCGCTAGCTGATTCGAACTTGCGTCTGCAAATTTTTTAACATCATCACCCCACCTCTGCCATCCTCAACTGCACTTCCCTTTTCTCTGGGTATCCATTCTGTAACTCTAATGGTCCACCGGTTATCCATCCTACGCATTACATGGCCTGCCCAACTCCATTCTTTCCTCTTAATGTCAACTAGAATCAGCCGTATAAACGTGTAAACATTCGCTTACTAACTAAATTAACAAGCATGGTGTCATGCCGTGCACAAGCAAACATGAACACATCTCACTCGATGACCGCGGAAATTCGCTGTCAAAACGCCGGCGTGAGAAAGAGCGGCAGCAGCAACGAGCGAATTGACCTTCGTGCTGGCTCTCACTCCAACACGAACTAAGCGGCATAAACACAGCACACACGAAGCTATCAGCACTTGGTGCACTCTGTCCCCATTGCAGATCGCGTTCAAGATAGGGCTCGCGTGGCCGCGCCATATGCAGCAGCCACCTGAGTAACAGAATGTAAACTTTACTGTACATGCACCGTTTCCCTGAATTTTAATTCGCGATTACAAACCACGTTAAAGAAAGAAAAGAAGCAGAACATATATGCTGTACTCACACTGCATACACACGAGGTGTTCCTTGACTGCCACTTGTCCTGTTTAATCTTCAGCGTCCATAGAAACCTTCTTTTTCGATCACTAGGAAATGCAACCAATTGGCAGCCATTTCTCGAATTATCAGAGCATTGCGGGATGCAGCACCCAGTCATTTTGCAGAAGTTCGCAACACGGCTGGCAAGGTGTGCGACGGCTGCTAACCACGCACGTGTGCGGCGGCCGTCGGAGGCGAGATAAAAAATGGCAGAGCATGCCGAGAAAACTGGTTTCGTGGGGGACTTGTCGACATTGACCCCTTCAAAGAATGTTGCCCCCTTGTATGGAGCGGGAGAGGACGTGCGCATGAAGCCACCCCACCGCGGAGCGTCTCCACCTCAATGATGATGATTTTGTGGCATCCCCTTTGAAATGGGGTGGTGACAGGCACCCAGCCTGCTTGGGTTAATCAGGTATGCTATACATGCTTTTTATTCTAGCACCATTTGTATACATCTCCTTAATCTTTTTTCTCTTTCTCAATACTCCTCTACCTTGTACCACTACCTATGCCTATAACGAATCTTGTCGTATCAATCTCTTCTCTGCTTCTCTTGCTAATCGTATCTTGCTTATCTCGCCTGCTGACCGGTTGATGCTTGCATCCACTTTAATCATAGAGGCCTTTAAACGTATGTGTCCTCTGGTGATTATGATGATCATGATGTTTTGCTAGCACCCCCTTTGAAACGGGGCAGTGACAAATTGTCACCTAGCCTGCTTGAGTTTATCAGGTATGATTTTCATTCTAGCATTTTCGTATAAATCTTCTTAATCTTTTTTCACTTCCTCAAAACTTTTCTATATACCTTGTACCGCTACATATGCCAGTAACAGATCCAGTCGTATCAATCACTTCCTTGCTCTTCCTCCACAAAAACTCCAAATGTCTCTTGCTTATCTCGACTGTTGACTGGTTGATGCTTCCATCCACTTTAAATCCAAGTGCTTCTGGAAGCTGTACGTTACCTACAAGTCTCGCTAGATGAATACCTTCACATTCCATTAGGATGTGCCGAGTGCCCTCCGGATCTTTGCTGCAGCATACGCATGCCTCATCTAGTTCCGAATATTTGCTCCGGTACGTGTTGGTCCTTGGGCAACCGGCTCGAGCCTCAAATAGCAAGGCAGAGCCCTTTGTGTTATCGTACAGATTATTCCTTCTTTTTTCTTTTCATTCTTGTAAATCTCCACGATTCTTTTTGTTCCCATTCTTTGCATCCAATTCACTGTTTCTATTTCTCTCACTTTCTTTCTGATGATTCCTGGTTGTTTACAGTTTTAATTATCCTGTACTTGGTTGCCAACTTTCTTGACCTCTTCCTCCATTTTTTGTCCATGCTTTTTATATACAGATACTCGTGCACTTTAGCTGCCCATTTATTTTCATCCATGCTCCTCAGTCTTTCTTCAAAAATAATTTTGCTCTGTGCTTCTCCAACTGCAAAAGAGGCCCAACCCATGTCACCCTGCACTGCCTCATTTGTGGTTTTACTATTGGATCCCAAAGCCAACCGGCCTATGGATATTTGGTTAACTTCCAACCATGAAAGATATCTGATTTGCGAATGTCAGCGCTGGCAGCATTACTCCTTTCCAGATTCCATGCACCACCTCGTATTTATTGTGGCCCCAAAGTGCTATTTCATTATTGCTGCACTCCGCTTCTCCTATATTTTCAGATTATCTTAGTGGGTGCTTCAGTAAGTATTTCTTTCATTTATGTATATGCCGAGGCATTTATATATGGCTTGTTGTTGAATTGATACCATGTAATAGTTGTCTCTTCATTAAAGATCCTAGTCTAATCATAAAAGATCAAAGATCATAATCTAATAAGCGCTCAGAAGATAGAACAACTGTGGCTCCATGATGCCACACTCTGCAGATTAAAAGTACATGTGATACACCCATGCTTCTTGGGACCACTGTGCATGATGCTCATGTTGGCATAAAAGCCTTAAAAACTACTGAGTGATACAGCAGCACATCAAAGAAAAAAGTGCTTAGGTTACTGCTTTTAGTGACTGCATGCTCAATCACATGTTGCATGCATATCTGATACAAAGTTGTTCCTCTACCAAAGTTGTTTTCCTACCACCATTATAAAAAGAGCAATTTTTGGCTGCCTGTCTAACCTCTGCATGAACCTTCTGTCAAGACATCAGTACCAATACCATTGCCAATAGCACACTTTGACGCACACTCTACAGACTATAACTTCTGGGGTTTTACGTGCCAAAACCACAATTATGAGGCACGCCGTAGTGGGGGACTCTGGGTTAATTTTGACCACCTGGGATTCTTTAATGTGCACTCAATGCACAGTACCCAGGCGTTTTTGCATTTCATTCCTATTGAAATGCGGCCGCTGTGGCTGGGATTCAATCTCACACATTCAGGCTTTGCAAACGCAACCCCAAAACCACTACGCCACCACGGGGGGCGATGCCCAAAGTAGACACTTTCTTGTGGCCAACTTGCATTCCATTCTTTGCATTCCTTTCTTTCGGTATTCCACAAAAAAAAAAAAAAAAAAATCCATTCTTCATTCTTGCGGTGCAAGGATGTGTTTTCATGTGGTCACATTTAAATTTGTTACTTTTGTACACAGACTGGACCAACAATATTTACGTATATTATCCGGGCTTTTATAGTATGTACATGGTAAGAAAAGGCAGAATATTGTGCTAGAAAAGCAGGCGCAAAGAAGAAGCCTGGACAGAAATCTTTTTCCAGCCACATTATTCTGTCTCCACCATACTAAAGTTTCTCTAATTGCCATAAATGAACGAGTCCAACAAATAGAGCTCAGACATATTTTGTAATGTGAAAGAGAGGAACAAAGGCATTTTTGGATTTTTAGCAAATTTAATATTAACAAGACAAAAACAATTATTTCAAAAGATACATCTTTGGCAATTCAGTGCATATGCTGTGGTAGAATAAGATAAAAACATGTGCACTCAAGATAGATAGCTGATGAATTGCCCATTTCAAAAATCTAAACAGTATGCCTAGTGTAAATTCACTATCTCAGAAACAAAAAATACTTTTTTGTGCCTGGGGTATAATCAGTGCACAAAAAACATGTTCTTCTTTACAACCATCTTCATGCTTAAACTGCTTTGCACTTAGCAGCATCAGATCAATTTCAAAACAGTCACAATAAAACTAGTCTTCAAAGGCTTAAGCTCTATAAAAATACGAGCTTGAACACAAAATAACAATTACTTGCTAAAAAGGATGATTAAAGACTAAAGTCCATACACATTCAGTACTTGGCTGAGTGTTTCTACAACCTTCGCTATTTCTTTCATGACACTAGCCAGTCGATTAGCTTTGGGGAAACTTTGTGACTGCATCGTGGATGGCCTTAGCAACATACTCCACATTGCCAGTGTTCAGACCACAAATACTGATGCGGCCATCTTTCGGCAAGTATACATGGTAGTTTTGCACAAGGTGCTGCACTTGCTGCTCTGTAGAGAGAGAGAGAGAGAAATAAAAATGACAAAATGTGTCATTCATCAAGCTGAGTAAAAAGACTGAGACCCAACTATGCAACATGGATATGCATAAAAACCCTCAAGAACCTCCCTCACTCCTCCCAAGAGTGAACTTTTGTGTAAAGATTCATCAGGCTGGACTTATTGCCTTCTACAGCTTTTCTTTACTTTCAATGAAGAAACCCATGCTGCTGGTTGTATCTTGATTATGCAATGACTGCTCTGGCTTTTAATACTGTGTGGGTATAATGTGGTGGAGTCTGCAATGGCTTTATATGGCAGTTTGTGCGAGTCCACAATATAGAGTGCAAGAGGTATGGGACACAAGTTGAAATGGCAGTTTCATTGTGATTGTACTTCGACAAAGCAGCAAATAGTTGCATTAAAAAAAGAACAAGAAGGAAAATAAGAAGAAAAAAAAAGATACACATACTGTATACACATACACATATTATGTACGAAATGGTTTATCTGTATGCACATATTGTACCACATGAATCTAATGATGCACATCTACATTACTAAATCCTAATTAAGTCTTATTAAACATTAGAAAGCTGTTACACACCTGTCTAAAAGTTAGTTAATCAATGCTCTTTAAATTATTCATTCTGTCACAGTACTTTTAACAGGTGCACAGCCATTCTACAACTTCTGCATTATCCACTTATTCATAACAATATACCCACAGAAGCTTAAGGAACACAAATGCCATGAAAAAACATCAAAATACCCTTCCAACGTAGGAATTAGGTAAACTAAAAATCAAGAGGCACACCTATGCTTACGTGTGTTCTACACAAATAACCTCTAAATTCCAGACAGTGCTCCAATGCCTATGAGGAATTTCAGCTTTTTTGAAAAATGACATTTTCAAAGATGAATTTGCAAGCCGGTGCGCGCATGCTATTGATACCGTTACTTTTAAAAATGCACTGTGTTATTTATTTCCCACGCTCTAACAGTTGTGTGTCTACATAGTGCAAAAGTCAAGATCATTAATTACAATTGTCCAACTTGCACTGCCTTGTGGTTGGCTCTCAGGCTCCCTTCATAACAAAGAAACACTGACAATTCTCACTGAACCTTCCACACAAAATACTGCAGATATTTGCCACTTACGGTTTAGCCCAGTGTACGAGAACATCCCAATCTGTTTCGTGATGTGCTCCCAGCTTCCTGGTGTTCCTAGTTCATGCAGCTTATCCTGAAGGGCTTTCCGCATTGAAATTATTCGGCTTGCCATAGTCTGAATGTGACTTTTCCTGCAAAAAGATACCAAACATTTGAAATACAAGTTATGAGGGGAACCAACACCGAAAAAACAAACAAACAAACTATTAACACACCCTCTAACAAACTGAGAGCTGAAGGAAAACACCCTGTTCCCCTTCTCCCCCTCTCCCGCCATGCCTACCCCAGCTCCTTTTACAGTCTGCACGTCTGATTGGCCAAGGTGACATAGCATCATTTGTTGTCACTTGCAAGTTCTATCACAGTATGTTAAGATGTACCAGTACGCATCAAAATATCTTAGCCACCCTTGTGCAAGCGACAAACAGTTAGCGTCTCTTCAAAAGTCTGCATATCTTCTGTTCTAGAACAGAACTTCTATAGCACTGAGCAATGAGTATCCCAAATAGAAATGTCATGCAAAAATACTTTTGCTAGGTTCCTGCCCTCACTTTCTTTTTTTATTTCTCCAATAACAATGTTCTGCAAATGTAAAGTTTGCTTTCAAAAGCAGTCTATATATAAACTATATGTGTTTAATGTTACTAAGAACATGTACGTAATGCATGACTGAGCAAGTGTTACAGCTATGCTATACTGGAAATATATGCAAGCAGAACATTACCTTATGAATAATTATCATAGAAATTGGAGTCACTAAGTCCACAACCTCCAATCAGTTCTCAAGCACCTTCAATGGACAGTGGAGGTGGACTTGCAGCATGGCCTATATCGAGGTGATGTGACATTTCCATCTGATAATATTAACAGTGTATGCGGCCTCCTGCTTACCAATGATTAAACCTGAGTCAATTAATGAAGACAGACACACAGCATTTGAAATCAGGTCTGGAAATAATTATATGGCGTGATCAAGTGGAACCTGATTGTTGACCATAACGGCAATATGGTGTGACGAAAGGAATATGTAGCTGTACTATATCATGGCATATGTCCTTGTTCATGTACAGTATATATAAATTGGCAATGATTTTTGTCTTCGCAGGAATAACCATGGATAATGGATTCCACAGACACAACATATCCAAAGATCAACATGCTGTAATAAGTTCTTCAGTGCGAAAGGTTGTCAACCAACTGAAGCATTGAAAGAAGTGTATGGCGATGCTTGTGCCTAGGAAACAAGAGCAGATGGATGGGAAAGAATATTTAGAGAAAGACATGAATGAACAAGCGATTATTATCGTCCTGCTCAAGTTCAGGTTGTTTCCACAGAGGACAATTGTTAAAGGAGAATGACGCTATTTGTGCAGACAGATACCGCAGCATTGATTGCATAACAGAAAAATTGAACATGGGTTACAGAACTGCCCACAAGATTGTGACAGGTCTCGGGTATCACGAAGTGCATGCACAGAAGATTCCCAGGATGTTGACAGAGGGACAGAAGTTGGAGTGTATGGTGTGCTCCCTTGAACATTTGTAACGGTAACCCGTTGAGGGGGATGACATCTGTTTTGCGTGTTGTTGATAAGGATGAATACTGGCGTCACTGTTTTGAACCAAGTGCAAACTCTTCCAGTATGCTTCGATGTTCTTCGAATGCCATGGACTAATAGAGAGAGAGAGAAATAGAAGAGAGGAAAGGCATGGAGGTTAACCCGACGCACGTCCGGTTTGCTACCCTGCACTGGGGAAAGGGGGTATAGGGATGAAAAGAGAGAGAAAGAAATAGAGAGAGCACAGTTTCGCGCACAAAGAAACTTCGCACGAAGTCTACAGACGGTCGCCAAGACCTGTCGACTTGAGATAGTGCAACAAGGCTTTCGTGGCTTTCTGTGCCATCGACGCATACGGCCATGGTACAAGGATCTTCATTTCAGAAAATGGTCGAGAGTCCACTAATAATAGACTTCAAAAAACTAGGAGAAACCCTTAATGTCGAACGCTGCTGTGCGAGTTTGACCCATTTTCAGACATCCATAAAAACAAGAGATCTGGTTTATTGACTTCTGGGGTAATTGTGTTGCAAGATAATGCCTGTTCACATATTGCATGTGATGTTCAAGAATTATTCCAAAGATTCCACTGGGAAATGTTAACAAGACAGAAGTTAAAAGGAAGATGGAGGCTTGAAATGATAAGTAGTAGTTGAACAAGGAATGTCACTTTAGGCCAATGTTTCAACAAGGGGACTTGTCTATGTCAGGGAAGCAATTGCTTTCCTTAGTAGTGTTTTTATGTACACCCGTGAGCAAAAGTATACAGACCACGGTTTGTGCGAAAAAGCCCATTTTTTCAAGTGCCTGCGAATGAAACTTGAAATTTAGTACTGCAGTCCAAACTTGGCATTGCGAACTTTCCAGTGTACTTGTCAATTTCAGTTTATGTGTGTTAATTATGAAGAAATTCAGTTTTTTCGGTGACCCTGTGGTCCGTATACTTTTGCTCACGGGTGTACACTTAGCTCACTCTCCCTCACCCTCAATGGGGGAGGAAGAGGAGAATAGGCCAGGGCGTGGCGTGGCCGCCATAGGGACGCCGTAGTGGGGGACTCCGAATTAATTTTGACCACCTGGTGTTCTTTAATATGCACCCAATGCACGGTAAATGGCCATTCTTTCATTTTGCCCCCATTGAAATCTGGCCACTGGGACTGGGATTTGATCCTGCAACCTCGAGCTTAACAGCGTAATGCCATAGCCACTAAGCCGCCATGGGAAGTGTCTATAGACTATTTCATGTAATAAATAGCAAATATCAAGCCTATACAGAAATATTATGGTATCAATTATGGTAAACTACACAGCAGCCTGCTCCAGTGTGCTATACCACAACTAAAAAAAAAAAAATCTTGTTAATTTTAGACTGTCAGTAGAATCTCGGCAGTAGACTGTCAGTAGTAGAATGTCAGAATCTCAGTAGTATAACCAAGTCAAACGGGAAGCTGAAAATTACGAGTGTGCAAATACTGAATGGTAGATTTTGAGTAAAACTGAGTGATGGAGAAAAAAAAAAAAAAAGACAAATATCGAATTGAATATTGAATATTAGAAACTTTATCAAGTTTAATGCTCCCAAATTTTGCGCAAGGAAACCAAGTGCTGCACATGCTCAGGAGTCTACCCTTATTGCATAAAAAGAGCTATTTTAACTTTGGTACTTGGGAATAGAGATTTACAATATGGTCCACTCTTATTAAAGGGAACACCAAATTAATATGCACCGGGCACGTGACTTGCAGCGCTCTGTAAGCTGACTGCAGAGCAATCGCTGAAAGAACAAGCTGAATGTGATGCCTTCAACTTTAGTGCACATGTGCAACAGTTTACTGGAGAAGTTTATAGGCCAGGGCAAAGTGTGGCCTATTCTCCTACTCCTCCCCCATTGAGAGTGGGGTAGAATAAGCTACGCATACATAAAAATGCTGCTAAGGAAAGCAATTGCTGCCCTGATGAAGACAAATCCCCTTATCGAAACGTTGGCTTAAAGCGACACTCCTTGTTCGACTACTCCTCATCATTGGGAATGTTGCAACACCTTCTCTACAGCCATGGCCTTCAACATTGCAAGTTCTAAAGAAGGCGTTGAAAGGTCAGAGGTGTGAATCAGATATTGCAGACTGCCATCTGACAATGGTTCAAAACCCAATCTTAGAAACTTTACATGGATGGCATTCGTAGATTGGTCACAAAATGGGACAAAGGACTGAATATGTCTATGGTGACTTCTGTAGAACAAGAGCTGTTCATAATGGACAAATCCTGAAGCACACACACAAAAAGCGAACGAAGAAGCAGACAGGACAGAGTGTGCTGGTGTGCTTCAAGATCTGTCCATTATGAACATCAACCAACTAGCCCGACTCGCCATCTTGTAACCAGTAACACACTTATCAAGGATGCCTGTATATAGTGTATGAAGTGCAGTAAACTGCAATTGTTATTTTCGCAGATATTATCTAGAAACGGGTTTCAGTTGATCAATCCCCTTAATATGCATGTCACTCTTAAAAGGCCCCTCACTATGCCCCATTGTAAATTCTGGTTATAAAGTTGTAAAGAACCATCCAGCGAGTATTATACTGCAAGAATAAAAAAAAAAAAAATAGTAATGCTTGACACAGAAACAAATGAAATGTCGTGAGGTGATGGTGCAAGGAAACAAGCTACCCTCGCTACCATACAGGCTCTCTTCCATTGCCTCAATCAGCATCTGCAAGCAATGTTCCTCCCCTGCCTTCTCCCTCATGAGAGCCAAGAGTGTAGGGTCCTTCATTTTCAAGTCTCATATATTTTTTTCAATTCAGGGAGGGGGGGCGGGGGTATTTTTAACGGGGAAGACCGAGGAGGAAGTTTTGTTGTTTGGCGGGAACACTGGGGAGAAACCAGGGATATTGTTGTCTTTCATCCCACTGCTCTCAATTTTTCCGGTAACTTTTACAAACTATTAAAACAAGTAATAGCCTCCTTTTGGATGCACACATTTTATTAAAACAAGCAAAATCATTTGCAGGAACATGTAATGGAGAAGACAGCTGCTCGCAAATCATGTGACATACTCATCTCTACAAATCCCCCCCCCCATTGTCAGATATTATTACATTTAAAACAAAACCATGTTAACAAAAGCATTACATAGGTATTGACTTAGTGATCCCTTCTTTACTTAGTTCTGATCACTTTTTTAACAAAGGAAAAAGTACAAAAAGTACTGCACATGGGCATGCTTCACGGAGATGTGATGCTTTTCTGTATCTTAGAAGCCCTTGTTGACATACAGTATTATATGGATTGGGGGAATTTCTATGTCCATCCTAGGGGAGGACCTGTTGGGCCTCTCGTCCGTCTGTTGTCCTGTTTTACCAGTTCAAAAACATGCTCTTGCCACAGAACTAATGGAACACCAATTAGACGAATCAGCCACCCTTCTGTGAACATAACGTAGCTGCATCCTCTCAACGTCACGGCTACCATTCGCAATACAGAGAAACGTCAGCACTGCGTTAATTCGTTTCCTAGTGCATTACCGCAGTTTACATTTATGCGATGCAGTGCGCCAGTGTGGAATTCATGTAAACGCTGCTACTAAGAAAAGCAACAAGCTTTCGTTCACTGAACTTCGGCGGGTGCTGAATATATTGCATTTTTATATTATTCATGCAGGTTTTCGCTTGAGCATTAAGAGAAAACGAGGCATATACCATAATTACATATTACTTATAATAATTTAATAAATTTGACCCCTCACTCACAAAAGATGGGCAGCGTTCATTAGTTTTGTAACGACCCCATTTGTGTTTATTGTTTACAAAAGGGCATACTTCAGGGAGAAATCAGGTTGAACTCTATTTTCAGAAATTTTGTTCTGGGTGCAAAGTTCGGGAGTTATCGGGTTTTACCTGAAATCCAAGAACCCTAGGTTTATGTCACAACCCCCTCTCTTTTTTCCTCAACTTTTCTCGTTGTGTGATGCATTTTCAGTGGCACTCTTAGGCGCTGCATTTCATAGGAATTCCTAAGCTGCTTGCACTGCTGCTGGCCATCTGTGTGCTGAAAGCGCAATGCATCGCATGCAAACTGCGACGTCTTTGCTGGCAGGAAGACAGGATCTTTTGAGGAGGAGGGCGTACAGGCTTTCATTTGCACTATACATCACCTTTGCACCATACACCAAAGTAACACTTTGCAGACATGGCTGTCAACATATGATCAATGCATTGCACTTGCTTTTTCATTTTACAGCAAAGCTGTTAGCCTCTAGTTGGTCAGAATTTCTCGCAGGCTCGTTCTGTGCTCAGCCAAAAACAGTACCGCCACCTAGCGGCCATGGTCACTCAGACAGACCTCAAACGGCAGCTGGAAAAGGGCTTTGAGTTTTTTTGCGTAACAGAAATATGTTTTCTCGTATATTCGAATTACAACCTGAAACTATCATGTCTGCAGCTTGTGTGTAAGTCGTACTTTACAAATTGTCTGACGCAATTTACTTTGAAAAATTCAATTAGTTCAATGGCAGGGGGCCTAGAAGAATGAGGATGTATGCTGCGCTACCACACACGTGCATGCAAACATGACGTATGTGTGCACGCAAGTGTACGTCACGTGGTGGTGCTTGTATAACGTCAGCAACAGCTTCGTTGTGCGTCCACTTTCACAGGGTGGAATGGAAGCGGATTTCTTTTCTTTTTTTGCAATGCCCAAATCTGGTAAGGTATCCTTTAAATGTTTACACAGGCTATTAATGCAAAAGCTCACTACTTTTGCTTTCAATGAAATGCCTAGGTACCTACACAAAAGCTCCTGCAATGGGGCTTTTGTTCCAGCTGTAATCATGAACGTGTTTTTGGCTTAAGCAACACAACTTGTTACTCTTAACACCCAATTTCAGGGCAACAGCCCTCACACAGCAGTTGGTTTATAAAGGTGAACTTTTGCCTGCCATTCACTTGAACTTGATGCGAGGTCAAACCACATCTTGTTTTTTGTAATCCATACTTGCCAATACATCCAGTAGCATAACATTTCACTGTTTTATATGAAACAAACAAAAGCAGGATGCTGTAGTGCACCACTGCCATTATCCCATGCCTAACTTTACTTGCTCCATGCAGTTTCGGCACAAAAGAATAAAGTAGCGCAAGTTCCTATGCTCACCATTCCTCAAAATATGCCGGTGTGTTGAGAACCTTAGAGACAATGCGGGCACCATGATTGGGAGGGTTCGAATAATTCCCACGCACAAGCAATGTTATTTGAGCCAGGACATTTGTTAGGGCTTCCTTGTCATCAATAACAAGCAAGAGGTTGCCAATTCGTTCATCTGAAAAGTAAGACACATAAAAAAATCCATATGGAATTAAAGGCACACATGTTGTCCAGCCTAACCTTAGTGGCACCTGCTGATATTTGCAACTTTCACGACGGTGGTGAAACCACGCGGTTTGCTCATGAACCAGTGATAAGATGATCGGTCTTGGCGGGACGTGCACCTGCTACATTTTCAGGCAGAGAAAGAACAGCGGGAAACAAGCCTATCAATGCCGTTCCAAAGTAGAAGTGTGGGATATTCATGGAAAGCAGATATAGGTTTATGCACTAAATCGCCAAGAAAGAGTTCTTATTGATTGTGTGAGACAGCAAAAAGATGCACGTGGCTGCTAGACGCAGCGTGCCTAAGATGCATCACGAAAGGCCCATGTTCAAAATAGTCGTCGCATTATTCAGTCTCAAGCGCCTGGAAAGTATACCTTTCTTATAATCCCTGACCTTCACATCTTCCGCAGTCGCTATATCCCTGTCTTTTGTCTGGTTTGCTTTGCTGATGGCACTCTTTCTGTCATCCCTGCCCATGATTTTTTCCCTCGAATTCCTCAAACACCGGAAATGTAGAATCAAAAAGAGAGGATACATTTCTTAAAAATGATTATGTTTATCTTCCGCTGATTTTGTTCGCTACTGCATGACTTCTTGTCTGAGTTCTCCCCCGTTTCCTGATCAAGGGAACTCAATAAAAGCACATCACCAGTATTCGGGTATGTCTCTGGAAGCGCTCTTTCTGTTTGGTCGTGAAGTGCAAAACACAATTCTTTGACTATGTTTGCTTACACACGTGCAAACTCCACTTCGTCCTGTTCCTCTTCATTTTGAAGCTCATAATACAAAACAAGCCGGATTTGACAGCCCTCGACCAAGACAGAAGTGAATTAAAACCTTACGCTGTAGAGTACACTGCAGACAAAACATAATAAAGCACATCTCTAACAATTTTTCTCACTTTACTGAGCCGTATGCATGATCATTTCATGCTTTGCGAAAAACTCTCATCAATGATTTCGTGCTATCAACCTGACAGGCTGCTGCATTTGCAGTATTTACAATTTTATGCATTTAAGTGGTTCATGTGGGTGTATTTCATGTACCCAAGATGTCTTCAGTTATGACAAAATCTCATCGCATCCCTGCCTACGCAATAACATACACTAAAGGGGAATTGCGGCACAAAGAACTCTGGTCTTCTGCAAACGTACACATTCCGCCAGCATCATGATCGTCTCAACAACCACCATGTTGGATGTATAACCGCAGCACCTATAGGCCGTGAAAGTTGTGAATATTCACTACCAACATATCTAATCAGCTGTAAAATATTGTAACTAAAAGCACAAGATTAAAGCACCCAGAACCTTTTACATCTGTAGAGGCTTGGGCAAGTCGGTAATTCATAACCATGAATGGGCACACTGTGGAAGAAGATGAGAACACATGCCCTCGTCTACCATGCTGTACACATTTGTTGCTATGAATTACCCTTGGCCAAACCCACCACACTTGTGCTGTACACTTTGTTAAAGCAATAGATTTAAGGGCCCCATTACATAGTAAGCACAGCGCCAAGGGCGTTGAGCGTGAGCGAAAATTCGCTAGCAATCCCAGCAAGGCGCGTATCGCGTTTGTACCAATCACAGAGTGGCACACGCCCCGTGCTTTCTACGAATCATAGTGTGGCGCCGCTGTATCCACAGTGCGGGCCGGCCGGCCGGGGGAAAGAAAGAAAAAAGAACCAAAAAGCTCACCTTCGTGCATAGCATTCACCATCAGCGTTTCCTGGTAAACATTATGGCTACATAGGCTGCAGTTTCCGGGAAGCGCGAGAAGCAGTCAGGGATCTTTGGATGCTATTACGTTCTACTCTTAAATGACCCCTCACCAGGCCACATAGCAAATTTTCGTTATACGCTGCAAGTTGTTACGTGCCCCTCCCTCTTGGGAGCGTTCTACCACAATGATTTTTCAAATTAGTTCATTAAAAGGGCCCTGAGCCACTTTTTATCGAAGTGGAGAAATGCATCTGAAGTGAAAATAGGCTATTTCAGAAATACTTTGCCGCAAAAAGTACTTCAATGAGTTCAGCAGAAGCGGAGTTATTGGTAATCAAACATGGCCTCCGCTGTGCTCCCGTTCCTTCTTCAATGCCTTGCACTGCGAAGGCTACAGAGGAGTGCGGCATGGCCACAACACTCTGCCTTCTAAACGCAGTTCAAATTTCATTTTGGATGTTAACGTAAACGCCCCGACTTCCGATTTTGGTGCGTACGATGTGCTAAACGTAAGCCAAACGCGGTTGCCCTCAGCGAGCCGCAGTGCGGTTAGCCAGTGGACTCATGGCGGCACCCTGCGGCGGTCATGGTAATCTACACTGCATAGCGAGCGCAGCTACCAATAGCAGCCGTGTATGGGAATCTGCTTTATTATGAAATAAAGTGTCCAGAAGAGAGTGAGGAGCAGGGTTCTGTTTAAAAAGAGAGCATTTGAGAGAAAGGTGACTTTGCGCTCCGCTTGCAGGCTCCACACACCGCATACGACAGCAAAACTTGGCTGAGTTGTTCAGAGCAGCGTATGCTACCCACGGACTAAGTTATTTCAACAAGCCTGAGGGGCGGTTCAGCGTCCCTTTAATAGCCAAGATATAAATATTTCAGTGCCACGAACCCATGATTTCAGGAGGCGAGCATCACTGCCAACAAGGACACTCTCCACTTGCCCCGATAGCCTCCGCAAGCGAAATTCCTTCCCTGCGTTCTCCCCTATTGGAGCTGGATGATCGCATGACACATACGTCACGGGCCCCGCCTTCTTTTTTTCTCTCTCTCTCACACGCGAGCTGTTGCATTTGTCTCGTTTCGTGCAGCGGATGACTTTGCGTGCTATGCACGAGAACACCTGATCAGTGCCACCATCACGAGCATTGAAGCAGGCATGAGAGGATGAAAGAGCATGATCGCCGCACTGGAACATGGTAGAAAATGACAGAGTTTTGCTCTGTGCGCATGCGACTGCATGACATGGGAACAAGCAGACAAAACGGAAGTAAATCTCTCTTGCTATGGTACGAAGTAAAACGAAAACACGCAGGCAATCGGTTTGTAGGTTTTATTATTTCTCTCAACTTTAATTCATCTACTGAAGAAACAGATTACCAAATAACAGCTGTTGCCTTGAATATAATTCTCGAAGTAGCGTGTCACTGAGAGTGACGTCACAGCAGACACATGTACATAGGCGCCCCCCCATTTGCACATATACGTCAACTCTCCGGCTGGGAGCACGGTGCCCGCAAGGAGAAGGGCAAACAGCGTTTGCTTTGAAATTTCAGCTCTTTTCGCAGTGCGTAGCGATGTAATACTTAGCAGACACGATCGTTAGTGCACAATGTGTGCGCTGCGCTTGCCAGCTCAAAATAGCCAGACCTGGTGAGGGGCCCTTTAAAGGCAAAGCTTAGGCGTCTCCCTATATTTTAGTACTGAGCTTCTCTCTCCTGCTACTAGTGAGATTATTTTGCAGCAAATATAGCTACAATGATGAAATAGATTATTGCAAAATGCAATGCTTGAGATGCCAGAACACAAAGTAACAAACACTTGTCGAACAGAAAAATGCACAAGGTTAGCGCATACTCACTGTACAAACCAAAGTTCTTGGCAAACGACTGTGCACAAACGAGTTCAAAGCCTTGAGAAACAAAGTACCGTATAGCCCAGCTGTCTTTTTCCAGGTTTCCAGAAGCAAATCCTTGGTAAGCACAGTCAAAAAAAGGGAACAGCTTTCGGGCCTGTAAAATTTACAGCAAAAGTGAACTCTTCATGGTTAGTCAACTTTCAACCATACAGTGGCAATGGTACAAGGCATGGCAAAATGGGTGGAGGGGGGGGGGGGGGGGCGTAAAGAAGCCCATGCAATCTATTTTTTATGTTTTCAAAACACATTATCTTTATATCTTATAAAAAATGACACCACCTCATGAACGCGCTCCCTATTTGCATTAACATACATCTGTAAACATAATTTAGATATGACCAGTTGCAAATCACTATGCTTGTTAGGCTTGTTCTACTCGCCACTGCATTTTTCCAGCTGTTTACTTTCTCTGTTCCAATTCTTGCTCATAGCATTTAAAGGACCCCTCACCAGGCCACCTAGCAAATTTTGGTTATATGCTGGAAGTTGTTACGTGCCCTCTAAGGAGCGTTCTACCACAAGAATTTTTCAAATTGGTTCATTAATAGCTGAGATAGAGATATTTCAATGCCGTGAACCTATGATTTCAGGAGGCGAGTGCCTCCTGAAATCATAGGTTCGAGGTAAGGTAATTAGTTTAAAATTTAATTTGTGAATTTTTGTTAATTATTCGACGAAGCATTTCAATTTCTTGTGCAAGTATTGTCCGCCTCTTCGAGTAGACCAGCTCATTAACTAGAATTGTGTTATCTGCCACAGGCAACCTTTAAGAATTTTTGAAAGTGTTCGCTGAAACACCCTGTATATAAACAATTAAAAGAAAAAAATAAAGTAAGGAGCAGGCTGGCAACTGCCACAATATGCCTGCCTGCTTTTCAGGAAGGAGGAGATAAAAACACACAGAAAGGGAAGGAAAGAGGAAGGAAAGAACAATATAACAGAGATCGACCAACGACTGAAGAAGAGCTTAGATTTCAAGAAACAACAACAAAATAAATTAGTAAATAAATAAAATGTCTAAAACAATAAAAACAGCGCAAAGGAAGTGATCAAAAGAGAGTGATGAGCAGCAGTGCTGAACAGTTCCATCACATGGGAAAATTCTGATGGCCTTTGAGTAAAGAGTTATTAAAACTCCCACGAACTCAAAGAAACTGTGTCACTGCTACACAACAATCCAAGTGACTACCAGGATGCTTAATAATTTGATGCCCAACATAACCATTGCCAGCAACTGTAAATATATCAAAAACAAACATCTGCAAAGGTAATTTGAAGAAGTTGAAAGTTTACCTTTTCTTCCTGCCAAAACATTTTTTTGGCAGGAAGCTATAGTTTTTTTTGGCAGCAAGCTATAGCAACAGTCAAGCTATTATTGCAATTAAGCATTTTTCAGTGTGAAATCAGAGCTGTAAAAAACTTTGGCAACTTTGAGGCTGCTGGCTGCGGTGTTTTTGTCATGGCATAGAGAAACTCTTCCTTGAAGAGAGAATAAATTATTTTGACTTAAATGCTGCCCCCCCCCCCCCCCCCCCCTTGCACCAGTGAAGGTTATCAAGATTTAGATAAAAGTTCCAGGGCACTCCTCCAAACTTCTAGCTGGCTACTACAATTACTAGATTCACCACAAAATGCCCACGCCTGGACACGGAGCGCAAAAAAGACGGTGCCCTTCAGGAGAGAGAATGGGAAAACTAATTATAGTAGTTCACCAGCACAGCTTTTTCTAAGAATGAAATAGAATAACACTGCAGTCACTTATGGATGCCATCACCTTCTCAGTGCATGGGAAATGTGCTCATTGCATGCCATGGTTCAATGCACGTTCGGCGCCTCCAAGCAGGGTACGGCACTTTTCGATTTCTGGAAATCATTCCCAGAGCACAATATGCATGATTTGGACTTTTTTATCAGTGCTTAGTCAGTGCAAGACTCCATGCCACATGCAGTTGCGTAGGAAGTAGTGCTATTTAGCATGAACTGTCCTTATTCATGGTTCAGAAGCACCAATGTCGTCATCTGCTTTTATTTAAGAAAAGAGCAGTAAACTGAGCAGAAAAGCACTTGCTGGCTTCTTTTTACACTTCATTACCTTAAAGACCCCCAATTTGGGGGTATTGCTACAGACTAGAAGTTTGGAGTTGTAATTTATGCAATACAATGTGATCTTGTGCTGTATCATATGCTACAGTTCGCTCACCACCAGTTCACTAGTAATTACTTGAAGCAGAACAAAAATTAGCTGACAGTGACGCTGTCAAAGCATGAAAGCTAGGCCACTCGATGCAGATACAGGCGTTCTCACTAATTAACTCTGTCTTTGATATGTACACAAAATGTTCTCCGTATCTACACAATCCATTCATAAACTCCACGTTGTTGAGAAAAACATCATTGCTCATTGTTACTCATTCTTAAAAGAAAAAAAAAAAAGGGTCCCAGCATTACCACGCTGCGACTGTTCACGTTGTTGGCATCTCAACGCCTGGATCTATGCTGAATCCTCAAGTTGGCAATGTTATGTTGCTTAGTTGCAATCTGATAATTATGAAAAAAAAAAAAAGAAACATTTTGATAATTTCGTTATGACCATGAGAATATGCATTTACAAATCCGTGCACTTATACGTGTCGGATGACTCTTACTGTTTACTAGGTGTCTGCAAATATTCAAAATCTTAATATGAATTGAAGCCTCAATTAGAGAACACACTATTCGAAGTTGTTAAATATTTGCTTGTGCAGAAGATCGAGTACCTGAACAAACACACAAAGGAGGTCACTTCTGCACAATTACCAGCCGTTGAGTAAGCATGTCTCGTCTTAGGCATCCTATGAAATTGCTGTGTTCGATTTAGACAAGTTTATTATTTGACCAATCTCGTCATGTTTAGATTCCGTCAAAATGATACGCAGCACTATAGTATTGCCCTTTGCTTTTTCAATGAACACTATGGGAAACCAGCACTGCCCAGGGGGCGCACTTACAGGGGCGCACTTACAGCGCTTTGTCATTAGTGACAAAGCGCTGTAACTTTTAGTCTCCCAAACAAATGCGGGGCCGCAGGGAGCACGTTTACGTTTCACAAAACTAACTTTAGTGAGTTTGCCGTGTTTTCCTTTTTCTTTTTCTCTCAGTGTGATTACTGAAAACAGTGAAGAGGCTATGATCCCAGAGGACGAATTTACTTGTGAAAGACGACGCAGAAGTGTCTTGACCTGCAAGAGTATACCTCCGATAGTGTTGCAGTACGGTTCTAAAAGGATCAACTCACTGTAAGAATTCTTTCATGCAAAATACCTCTAGAAGTGCAAGGATTGCATGCAGTAAATTGTTTTCTACGTTGAGAAAACGATACCTGATAACGGCGGTTCAGGGTTTCAGTGAAATGCAATTCACGAGTAAAGAAGTGCCATCGGAATTTAAGTAAGCGATCACTTGTTTCATTTCTGCATATTCCAGACGCTAATGGAGACAGCTCCGACGTAGGAAGAGAGAGGTTGATTTCTTTGGAGCCACTTATGGTATCTACAGCACCAGAATTAAAGGCGCGACCACGTTAGCGGCACGGCAAACAAACCTTTTGTTGTCGAACAGGCCCCGTAAAATTTTCACTTTCACTTTTTTTTGAAATTGGATATACTCAATATTCTATCGATATTGGACGATCGTTTTTCTCAAATACTTGTAATCGCGATTTGATTTGAAAATATTGGTATTTGACCACCCCTATAAATTTCTATTGCTTGGATAACAATATTTCAAAAGAAAGGCAGGAAAGAGGGAGGACGCATCGAGGCACTAGGCCGCGTGCCACGCCCTCTCGCGACAACAGTGCCTAAGATGACTGTCTTTATGTGTATGGCTGCTGTGGCTGCACAATATTAAACTTCATTGATATTCATGTAAGAAACATTGATTTCTGCCTCTCATGTGCCAGAAAGCTCATTTCTTCCACCTCCTGACAAAGACTGTGCATGTGCCATGTGGACAAGTCGATAGCACTCTGTAGCATTTCACCATACCAGGATAAGGTTTACTGTGCTGAACCAGTTTGCACTAACTGGTCCAGCATTGCAAACCAGATCGCAAACAGTTATAAATTTGTATTTATCTGAACCAGAACTGAATTGGAACGAAATCGAAGCTCGCTGAATCCGAACCCAAACCAAACCAAACCAGTACATTTTTCGGTTTGCCACCCTGGTTACAACACTTTCTGATTAAGAGACCACATTTCTCAGTTGTTCTGCCATCTTATACTAGCAATAAAAACTAATGGATCTGCCTACAACAAAATATAAGCAACACACCTGCCAAATTTTAAAGCAAGGTGCAGACCGACAAGGAGCTCATGTGCAATGCTTATGCTGTTTCAAACGCAGACTCTGATGATGACATACCACTCACACTGCAGCCATCAACCACGGAAATGGCACAGTCCATGACAAAACTTATGCCAATAGTAACAGGCCTAGTTGCTGACGGACACAAGCCCACTTGCAGTGACACAGACAACTTTTTTCATCCACTCCTGTCTGCACAATGTAAGAGTACCCACAGGAAAGAGGAATTTTATACGCAGCTCTACAATGGTATTAGTACAAGTCACTGATTATACTTTTCATAAATGCTTCCCACAATATGGGAATGAGCGGTGAAATAGACTTCATGCCTTGCAATATGCCTGAAAACTACAAATAATAAGGGTAAAGCTTTTTGCTCTCATCAAACTTTACCACACTGTACCAACATTTGCAAGTTGCCACAAAAATGATGTGAACACCATACTCCACAGTTTTACAGCAACAGTTATACTTTAACAGTAACTGCTACTTATATATTCAAATTATGTTACACTTGACTACACCAGGTAATTTTATGCAGGAGTTAATAAAGAAGGTGCCAAACCTTCATGACTTCAGCAATCTTCTTCCACTGGTCCTCTGTAGGATCGATGCCAGTTGGGTTGTGCGCACAGGCATGCAGCACAACAACAGAGTCTTCAGGTGCATTCTGCACACATCAATAAGAAAAAGAAAGGGCACCAGATTTTACAAACTGATATGTTAAAAAAAAAAAAAAAGGCCACTCTTAAGTGACAGAAGTAATATGCCTCTATAGGCCATTCAACATCCCGATACCTACAGACAAACTTCACTATGTATATGGCTAGTGAGCAAAAAACAATAAATCTGTGGTTTTGCATGCTAAAACCACAATATTATTAGGAGGCACGCCATAGTGGGGGACTCCAGAATAATTTTAACCGCCTGGGGTCCTTTCACGTGCACCCAATGCAAAGTAAAAGGGCATTCTTGCATTTTGCCCCCCTTGAAATGCAGCTGCGGCGGCTGGGATGGGATCCCGTGCCGTCGGGCATAGCGGCACAACATCAAAGCCACTACACCACCACGGTGGGTAGTGATCAAGAGTGACAATGATGACAATCATGTATTAGTGCTAATGTTGATGTGCAGACAAATGTGGCTCTGTCTACCTCATGACTGCCTCTTCAGTCTTCTCTGCTGGCATGTCAGAAATTTATAGAAAAGGTTATTTTATGTACTGTAGCTGCACTATTCTAGCTGAGTCAACTCCAGCATCTTCAACTCATCTCATTTATTCAGGCATATTCTATCAAAAACCCATGCTTAAACGCCTGATATCAGTACACCATGCATAAACACAAGTTTTATTGAATACAAGCATGCCAAATGATCTGAAAAGAAATTTCAGCAGCATTTACTTACAACTACAACTATGACCAGAACTGTAACACAAAAACCACATTACTGTATTAAATGTTTTTTAGATTATTTTAGCAGGACATCATAGTAAAACTAGAGTGGAAAAAAAAAATAACTGCATCATCTGCCACAGCTCATCAAAATGCTCAAAGAAAAAACTCGAATTCAGGTATTCTTCAATGTAACAAATTTAGCACATATTAAAGAAATTGTAAATATTTGTGCAACACATACTACACTGAATTGAAAACATAACCTCTATTAAATACTTCTACACAACAAAAGCACATTATGTTGCATGTGCATAATGTTAAAATAGATATAATAAAAAGATTACAAAGATCAATAAAAAATTGTTTGATTGGTGCTTTTTCAGCTACATGCCAAATGTGGAACAGGAATAGAGGCAAGTCACTTTTGTGCAAGTTATTTATGGCTTAACTGAACAATATCGCTGAAACCATTGCAAGATGAAAGCCCAAGTTCACAGCATCAATTTCAGCACCATGAGACAAAGTTGTTTCCCTTAAACTGTTAATAAAACAACACCATTCATTAAGAAGATTGGGGCCAACTTTCCCTATTCAAATACATCAGACAGGGCATTCAATAAGAGCATTCAAAAGAAATGCTCTCATCAGACAAGTGCTCAATCGATTCAAATGAAATATGTTGCGTTTGAGAGTGAAAGCAAATTTGAAGCTTTCGTAGCAAGCAAGATTTTTATTTAGGACCTGAAACTTTTTGAATGAAAATTGACTAAAATTGATAAACAAAACAAAATTGTAGCACAATGTTTACAACTATACAAGCTCTGCACCAAAAACATATCACAATTCGGCAAGTTGTATACATTACAGAGTCTGAAGCGGACAAATATGATATACTATTACCTCGGAGTTTACATGAAAATGTTGCATTGCTTACAGGGATTTTGCCGAAGTTCTACTCACGAATTCACATACCGGGTGCATTTTCTGTTAACAGAATTTTAAAAAATTGCTCGTGGCATATAGCACAGCTCTACTCATTGAACTCGATTATTCGACGAGGCCCACATTACTTACACTGAAAATCAAAATGCATATTTGAATTAAAATGTTGATTAGTTCAATTTTCTAACTAATTACTTCACCACACATACCCAACACATGAATTGAAGCCAGTGATTTCACAAGGCACATCCGCTTAGAATGAATTTTGAAACTTGCACCAGTTTTGAGATAAGCGCTGTCAAATCTTGTGGTAAAAATGCACTATTGTTATACTTACTTTTTTAACAAAACATCTTTTTATGCATTAAAGCTAAAAAATTACTGGAACACAATTTACTGGACTTATTGGCATTGCTTCATTGACAAAATGCTAGGAGCACTGGAGGGCAGTTTTGACGATACCTCCTGTCAAACTATTATTTTTCAAAACTCGATCCCAAGTGCACCAAATATTGCCAAATCTGACCAATAATTACACTGCAGTCTTCATTTCATACAGTGAATGGCGTTACTCGTGGAATATTTCCAATGGCAGTGTTTAACAAAGTGTCAAAATGCAGCCAATCAAATTGATTGATTTTCTCAGGCCCAGTAAGAAAAGAGTTAATGTACACACATACACGTGCGTGAAAAAAAGAGGTGGAGGGGAAGAGGGAGGAAAGAAATAAAATAAAACACAGCGTGCAAAAATGCCCTTAGTCAGAACTGCTGAACATTCTGCGGCTTTTGTTCAAGAAAGGCATGGAGGAAGAATTGTGAAGAAACATATCCTTCAATGGCGATTATCACGGCCATAACCAGGGGGAGGGCTAGGGTTCTGACAACCCTGAAATTATCATTGCGGTGATATACTGTTTACCACAACATACATAGATGTCATTATACAGTAGAACCCCGCTGTTACGTCTTTCACGGGACCATAAAAAAATAACGTAAGAGCCGGGAAACGCAAGAGCCAGGAAACAAGAAAAATTGAGAAATGGGAGTAGTGTTGAACTGCACACAGTATTATTTTAATTCTTACGTGCGACAAAAAGTAGTTTCGCCCGACAGCCGAAGTATCGATTGCGATGAGCTATACAAAGTAAGAATAGTAGTTTTATCGTCTGTATAAACTTGTAAACATTCGGTTATTAACTAATTAACAAACATGGTGTCAGCGCCCACAGGCAAACATGAATACATCACACTCGATGAGCGCGGACACGTGCAGTTAAGCGTCGCTGCAGAAGCGAGCGAAGTGACCTTCGTGCTGTTGTCTATCGCTTCAACCCAAACTGAGCGCCGAGAACACGCAGCACGCACAAAGCCACGAGCCGCCGACGCACCTACACTGCGTAGAATCTGCCCCCACGCAGATCGCTTTCAAGATACGGCCCGCGAGACCGCCGCGCAGTATGATGCCAGAGCACAACGCTGCCTGCTACCCCCCCCCCCCCCCCCCCCTCGCTGGTGCCTCGAGCGCAACGGAAGGAGGCGCGCTTCCTCCCTGCTTTTCTTTCGCGCGCGAGACGCGGTCGTCGGCTCCCCTCGCAAGCTTTCACTCGCACATTCAGCATACGGCCGCGCGGCTTCCCTCGCACGCTTTCACTCGCACATACAGCATACGTCGCGCTCCCTCGCACGCTTTCACTCGCACATAAAGCATACGGCGCGCGGCGACGTATGCTGTATGTGCGAGTGAAAGCGTGCGAGGTGAGCCGACGACTGCGTCTCGCGCGCGAAAGAAAGCATACGGCGCGCGGTGACGGCGTTATCGCCCTTGGACTTTATACGGAACATTTATGAGCCAAAACCAATTTTAGGGCCGCAACGCGTCATAGACATCATCTTTAGATAGCAAAAGCGGATATCAAAGGCCATACTTTTGCTGGCGGAAACCGAAAATACGTAATAAATGTCGCCCCCAGCACTTTGGGCGGCCAATGCCATCGTCAAGCAACCAAGCCAAGCGACATGAAAAGTCAAAATGGCCGCTCGGGCCGGCGCCGTGTGGCAGTTCGCAACGTATGATGCGGGAACGGTCCCACAGTTGCGACGTAACAGCGGGGTTACCAATGCGTTGGGTTCTATGGGAGCTGTGCCGGGACCGGCCGAAAACGACGTAACAGCCGGGAAAACGCAGCACCCGGGAACGTAACAGCGGGGTTCTACTGTATGTGTATGTCAAAATATATATGTTTATGCTATTCTACGACAGCAATGTGCTTGATTCACACGCAAAAGTAAGTGAATATTTCAAAATGGCCACCACTGTCCCCACAAAACCCCTCCCGAGCATAATTCCTGGGTACGTCCATGGTGATTATTCCCCTAATTACCTGTAAGGGCATGGATAAGCAGTGTGTTTACTGTATCCAAAGCACCAATCAGTATAAAAAAATTACAAATTCTTTTACTGCCATTTGAGAAGCTAATATGGTCTGAAAACCACTAAAAAACCTGCCACCTGCAAAAGAACGATTTTTCCACTAAACACCAGAAAAGGCAGCTAAAATTAGTGGGAAATCTTTTAATTTGGCATCACAGAACCACACCCTCCCTTCTTCAATGCTAGCTACTGCCAAATATTTTTATACCACAAAATCATGTTACTGCTGCAGATACGTGATCTTGGTTTGCATTGAAGCCAAGCATATAAAGCACTTGTGTTCAAACAATAAAGAAGCGAGCATGGTGACTGTACCTGCAGATCTTCAATCATGGCATTAAAGTCAAGGCAACGATTTTTGGCATCCCAATAGTGGTAATACTTGATGTTTTCAAAGCCAGCATACTTGAATACTAGAGCATGATTAGCTGAAGAAAAAAAAATATATCAATTTTTACTGCATTGCAAAAGCCTGACTAAACAAATCAGTAATCACTCATGAAACACTGTTCCAGCGTTTAAATAACATTTGAGTCACCATACGGTCAGGCAGCACAACCACCCAATGTGCAGTATCACTAAGGACCACATCTCATAGCTGCTACATAAAAATAAAAACTGAATGACACAAAAATACTACAGAAAATGCAGATACTAAAGGAAACTGAGGATACTGTTTAGACCCCATATAGAAATCCCATTTATGCAAAGTGGTGGTTATAACAAAAAACTTATTTCCATTATCACATCTTCAATGCAATCTGTGTGCAGGTTTAATGACAAAAACAAACTAAATTGAGCAGATATTATGATTAACATGTTCACAGTCAGAAAGTAAAATTTATATAAGCTTTCAAATTTTCAGTGCATGTTTGTTGGAAAAAAAAAAAAAATGTTCACAACGTAGCTGTTCGCAGCCCCTGTATGCACCTGCCCCCCATGCCCAGCTCCTTCCAAAAAGTTTCTTGATTGCATCAGCCAAAAAAAAAAAAAAAAATATCGCCATGCCCACACAAGATGTCAGTCATATCATAGTCTTTCTGAACTTTTCTTTCAGGTAGGTGGCTGATGCTGCTAGTGATAAGGCACTCTTCTCTAGAGAGCCAAGACCGACAAGATCATCACCGCCACCAAGCATTCGCTGACCACTGAACTTGCCCCCTGCTTGTATCAGAGGAAGAAACCAATCATGACAATGCTAGTGCTCACATTCCAGCAAAGATTTTATTTTTTTCCTCCAAGCAGTGACCCATGCAGCAACCACTGCAGTAATTGACACATTGCACACATAATCAAGCTAACTACAACAAATTGCATTTGTTCTGCAAAAAGTGTCTGCTATAGGAGAAGCTCATTATAGCAACTTCCAGCGAAACAACCTATGCATGGCACTGTCAACATCGCATCAGATAAATGCTTGCCACCTGAAAATAATACACAGGGAGATCTTTTCCCAGAAATCAGTTACTAAGGTCTCTAACCAGCACCTGTCCAATAAATGCATTTCGGCCATACACAAGCATGCAGCATGTATTCCAGTGCACCTGATTTGCAGTTGCATGGTAGGCTATGTTCTTTGTCACAAGGATTTGACTGTAAGACCTTGTTCCATTCCACACTTATCACTTGCCTGAAACCTGCAATACCTTCAACAGCCGGGTGCACATAGTCTCACAATTCCTCTTCACATAGTTTGCTCTCAAATGTCTTGAGCGCAAGATAAGTGGGCAATATGAATAAGCAACAAAAATGCTATTCAGTGCCTCATTGTCAATCAAACATTACTCCTGAACTTCTTAGTATGCAAGCTAGCGAAGTTCCCTCTGTATGTCTGAGTTTACGCATCAGGTAGTTGTGACGCTGATACTAAGTAGTGTTTTTGTTTGTTTCAACTGAACTGACAAGGTAAACAAGGTCACTGCAGATCAGATGAAAATTTTATTTGTTCATAAGATTTTGTAATACTGTTTCACTTGATTTCAATCTAAATGCATTTCCCCACTTTGGAAATAACCATATGAAAGGAGAGGGTGAATATAGTATCACAGAGCCAAAGCAAATCCAATGTTCACAGGTTTCTACTGGACATAAAAGCATGCATTACCAGACCGATAGAAATATGTATGTATGTATGTATGTATGTATGTATGTATGTATGTATGTATGTATGTATGTATGTATGTATGTATGTATGTATGTATGTATATGTGTGTGTGTGTGTATGCATATGCATGTATATGTATGTACGTACGTATGTATGTATGTATGTATGTATGTATGTATGTATGTATGTATGTATGTATCATGTACGTATGTATGATGTATGTATGTACGTGTGTGTTAAAATTAAATTTCTGTGGCTCTACGCGCCAAAACCACGATATGGTTATGAGGCATGCCATAGTGGGAGACTCAAATAGTGAGGGTCTCGAATCCGGCAGCTTTTGATGCCTTCGGGTAGCATGTGTGGATTTATTGAGTTGCCTTCACCGAAAAAGTTAATGTAGACATGACGCCTGCGGCGGAAAGGATGTTCCACATCCGCTGCCAAGGCCATGAGGGATGGTGGTGGCTAACAATGCCAGGGTTAGTTCTAAAAGATAACCATAAATACCCCTGAAAGTAGATGGGAACACGGCGCAGCGGTAGCTCAATTGGTAAGAGCATCGCACGCGTAATGCGAAGACGTGGTTTTGTATTATGTTATATTATGTATTAACTATTACGTTACATAGTTTCGTAGATGGCCAGTTTTTTTGGCCACTTTCATCTCCATTTATTTATAATTTCTTTAATTCAATTAAGAACTGCTGATAATTTCGTCTATGCTATCCTTGGTGTCACTGTTTGTTGGCTTCTTATGATATTACTAATAAAAATCGGGCCCCCTCGGTGCCCTTTCTTCTCGTTAGTTATATATAGACATATATATATGTCAGAGAAGGCCGGGGTCCAGCCCTTCCCGACGAAGGCTGGACCCCGGCTGAAACATAGGAAATAAAGCATCGTTTCTTTCGTACAGGCGTCCTCAACCTCTAAGTGCCTGTTCAACTACTGGATGCTAGCAGACTCTCAATTTATATATATATATATATATATATATATATATCTATGATATACACATACTTTGTTGCAGCCAATACGCATGCATGAAAAAAAAAAAAAAATGTGCATCCTGCTTCGCTACAGCTTGTTCTGTACTGAATAAAGTAGCACTGTAAGCTCTCTTACATTATGTGAGAGTGGAACATTAAAGAGGTTTCAGCATCAGGCTCCTTGGAAAATTTTGGCTCTCCACTGGATATTGTAAAGCAGCATCCAGGAGTGTTTTACCGCAGGAATTTATAAAAGGGGTTAGTAGTAGCGGACACAGATGTTGTGAGGCTATGGGTGAGAATAGGTGAGCTACCTTACCCACAGCAGATGCTGAGGGTAAGGTGAGAGGTGCCCAAGCTATGAACCTGGTGCTTCTTCCCATGCTGGTCATTCTCTCGCTGTGCATGATAACTGTGTGTATAACTTGCCCTACTTATATCCGCTCTGAAAAAACAGGAGCAGCAGAAGAGACTGTGTTCTTATTACCATAAAAAGTGAGTTATCAGGCTACACCGTACATATCATGTGACCTTGAGATATTGTGGCTCATTTGCCATGCCAAACAACAGCTCCTTCATAGTGTCTGCTACAGCCCTCCAACTACCATTCCAAGTTTCCCTGCAAACTAAACCACATCATGAGCGCAATAATTAATAAGTACCCCAGCACAAGCATCTTGCTCTCTGGCGATTTCAATTTCAGCCACATTTTTAATAAACTGGCTGAGGTCCTATCAGATTTTGAATACAATATGTTCATCAATGCCTTATCAGTTTTTACGATAGGGCCCAGCATTCTGATACCTGTGTTTCTTGCTGGTGCCATGTATGAAATGCCTGCTACAATTTTTTGGCCAGCGGTATCATGTTGCTGACTGAAAATCTAGAATTCTTGTCAGTGCATGGGCATTGACAAAATTGCCTCATAACTATTGACAACACTGAGAACATTTCTGCATCACTTTTAATGTTTTCACAGTCTTCATCTTCTGGCATTCCACCAAATCAATGAAAACTACGCATCAACTTCCAGTCTATAAGTTAACAGATTCACCATTGCACTAACGGTTCAAATCCTAAACAAGTGCACCTTGAAAAATCATAGAACACATTTGAAGTTTCCCGACTCTTTTTCCATCCATCACAACACTGGTTTTGCAAGGAATTCTCCTGTGAAACTTGGCTATCTTTCTCCACGACCGATGTTTAAACTTGCATAACACACAAATCAGTGCTATTTTCTTTAACTTTACTGAAGCATTTGATAAACTAGCCTATCAACGCCTACTACTAACACTTTTTCAATTGCTTAGTGATCTGCCATTGCATGTGTGCCAAATCCTCATGTCTGCAGACAACTGCATAATTTAGCAATCAATTACTAATACCTGCACCACACAAGCTAGGTTAATGCCATTAAATGTCTAGAGCATTCCTTAATGCCACTATATGTAAAACTGCTGCTACATATGCATTTTTATTGACATTAAACATCACAATAGTGACAGCTGCAGTAAGTTTGGCAATCGTAATATAAAAAATTTTACTGAGCAGGCAGAAGTTCAAGAAACGCCACTAAAAACATTAATAGGCATACTTCAAGTATAATTATTTCTTTACTTCAGAAGTGTGTCTTTCCTATGCAGCCAAAGCTGCTAACATTGGGAGCAAGAACATAACTTGACAGCCGGGTGAGATGTGAGAACAAGTGGCATTACATAATGATATGCAAACACGAGGATTTGCCGATATAGTATACGCAATAGGAAAGCTTTAATGCCATTAACCCTTCCAGTGTCGGGTTTTTTCGGAGGTAATGCATCCCCCAGCATTGGATTTCTGTTTTTTCTTGGATATTGTAGAATGAACACAACGGTTTAATTTTGGTTATGCAAAAGGAAATAAATGACATGGATAATGGCAAATGCTCTCTTGGTATGGTCCTCACATTCCTATCTGACAAGAATAAAAAGCGCAGCAGACTCAAAACCACCATCATTCTCAGTACTTTTTCACGGTGTCAGGTTCAGAATCTGATGTGGTTATAGTTGCCTCTTTCTCAGACGACAAGCTGTCATCTTCTGAGCCGGAACTTGTCTCGTATTCGAAGTCAGAAGGGCCACAGTTCCAATCAACAGCTGAAGGTGCCGTGCAAGCAGCCATCTCAAAACGATCACGCGGCCCCGCTGATCAACAGATGAAAGATACGACAGAGGGCACAGCCATCCTAGAGAAAGCACACTGACGCAAGGAGCGCCCTTGTCACTGGAAAGGAGGCATACCGTAGTGAAGATAGCAGGAGATGAGATAAATAAGAAAAGAAAAGGAAAGCTTTGTATAAACATACGACATGTGGCAGAAACATGCAAGAGTGGTGGCCTTCCGCACTGGCGCTAATATTTGAATGGAGAATGGCCACTGTAGTGGTGTACAAAGCCCGGGAGCCACCCCTCCTATCTGCTGAGGTGCGCTTCGTGCAGCACTACCACGCTCACGCAGGGATGTATTTCGCAGATGCTAAAAAAAAAAAAAAATACAGAACGAGCAAACCCACAGAGAGGAGAAAATATGCTTCTAGAAATATACAACAGATGGCGAAACCACCTAGGAACTTGCCAACTACGTGTTACTGTGCACATCCGAGTGGAGAATGTACTGGTACGTCAGTGACATGGCAGGAAAGAAATGCGGAAACATACCAGTACGTCAGTGACACTGAAAGAGCTAAGTGATTAACACTGGGAGAACAAGTAATGTTGCTGCAGCCAATGTTTTGAAAAAGGGACTTATCGAAACATTGCCTTCAGTGACACTCGGTTTTATCACTGTTAATCACTTCAAGCCTCCATCTACCTGTGAACATCTCTCTTGTTTTGGATTTCTAATGATATTAAGTATGTCTGTGTGGCACCATGAAAATGGCATTGAACTTTGAGGCATTAAGCATTTGATTTTTTTTTGTGCCCTTATAGCATGGGTATAACATTAACGACCAGATTTCCCTGTAGAACATAAACATTCTAACCTGGTGTGATCGCCGGCTAATCTTCCTAAATACTATTAAATGTAAAGTCAAGTTCATTTTCACTTAATATTATCCTAATCCACTCTTTGGCCCCTACCTAGCTGCTAACATGCCTATCAAACCAGTTACTGCATTTAAGTGCCCAAGTGTTGCTGATGCTGCTGCTGATTTATTGGCACCCCCTTTGAAATGAGGCGGTGACAAATAGTCACCTAGCCTGCTTGATTTAATCAGGTATGCAATACATGCGTTACATTTTAGCATTTTTGTATACATCTCCTTAATCTTTTTTCTCTTCCTCAAAACTTCTCTATCTACCTTGTACCGCGCTACCTATGCCTGTAATGGATAGGGTTGTATCACTCTCTTCCCTACTTTCTTTTTCCACCGATACTCTAAACGTCTCTTGCTTATCTCAACTGCTGACCAATTGATGCTTCTGTACACTTTAAATCCAAGCACTTCTGGATGGTGCTATCTTATGATGTTGACTAGTTGATGCATGCACCTAGAATTATCCCTTCTGCTAATAAAATCTTAGGGTTCTTAAGGTATCATTTATAAAGCTCCCTCCCCCCTGTTAAACTAATTACACACAAGTTCCTTATTTGGCCGAAACTTGAATATGTATTCGCCGTCTGGAATGCTCAACAAATTATAAAACATTTCGGAATACAGAATCGTACAGCCAGGTTTGTTCACTCATCATATTCATACAACACAAGTGTACCATCATTAAAGAGCCTCTCACAGTATTACAACGTTGCAAACAGACAAGCACACCGTGCTTGTCTGTTTGCAGCGAGAAAATAAGGCAGAGAAAGAAAAAAAGAGACTCGGGTTGTGATACCAAAGCCAAATCGGCCCTCAGCTCAAATAAGGGAGAAGGATGGGGAGGAATGTCGCTGGTGGAAGCTGATCGAGGAATGGAAGAAAGCCTTTGCTGTGGGGAGGGTAGCTCGCCTACTGGCAGCATCAATTCACAAATTTCATTTGCTTACTACTGAACCCTTTTTAATGGTGCTTTAATATTTAAAGTGCACTACTATAACCAAAATTTTCAACAGGGCCTGTTAAGGGGCCCTTTAATGGGATACTGGCACACTAATTTTGTATTTTGCTTATTTTGTTTTATTATAAAGCTGCCAACTCCGTAACAGTATAGTGCATAAACTCCTCGAAATGCACCAAATCATTAATAATACTGCTACACTACTACTGAAGGCAAAAGGAAAGAGTCATCACTGGGCAAAGACGACAAAGAGGACGGTGTCGTTCCGAGTGCGAGCTGTCCGCCATTTTGTTGAGAGCCTTGGATCTCTGTGTAAATGCACCCTGTACATAGTGTTTTCTTTATGTAACATTTTTGGTGGCAGTACGAGTTGTTCCCTGTACCACCATGAAGCTCTGCAGCCACCGCTCCATCGCTACTGCAACCATATCTTCCAATGAAGGAACACTGCCTTTGCCGATCACACCTCCCGTGGCTCCCACCTATATAACTCTACCTCCTGTCCGTGATCCTGGCATGTTCTCCGGCCAGGCTGATGTTGACATTGACAACTGGATAAATCTCTATGAACGTGTCAGCCCAAATTACAGGTGAGACCTGATCCTCATGCTCACCAATGTTCTCTTCTATCTCGGTGGCACACCATGGGTATGGTTTAAGACGCACGAAGTTGGCATTACAAGCTGGGACACATTTAAGCAGCACATCCGCGACCTTTTTGGCAACACCTCTGGTCGCAAGCTTGCTGCTAAAAAAGAACAGGCGACTCGAGCTCAGACGTCTACAGAGCTGTACGTCGCTTACATTCAGGATGTCTTGGCTCTTTGCCACAAGGCTGACAACCACATGTCTGAGTTGGACAAAGTTGCACACATGTTAAAAGGCATTGCAGACGACGCTTTCAACTTGCTTGTTTATGCGAACGTCTCCACTGTCGATACCATCATTAAAGAATGTCGGTGGTATGAACAAGCCAAATATCACCGAATAACACAACAGTTCACCTGGCTTCTAAACACGGCTGCAACTTCATCATGTGATGCCCGCCGCCATAACAATATATGGTATGTAAGAATATATTTTAAGGTGATCTGTTCAAGACACACAGGCGTCAAGTGCAGCATGGCTTCGTGGTTATGTTGTGCTAACAAAGAAAAGTTTCTACATCACGAAAATTAAAGGCGGTGGCACCATGATCACAAGCTGTTGACGCACGTATCAGTCAGCCTGGTGCAGTGATTGCAAGCCTCACTGTGACCCTGTCGCCAAAACTTGACACACGCAGCATTGGCTATTCTTTCTGCTTCGACATTGAACTTTACCGCTGGTACTGCTGTCACATCTATTGGAATGCAAAAAGCCCTTCTCATTTTCTCTCCCTTATTAACCTATCATTTCAACCATTCAAAGACATGATCATGGAGTGGCGTGCAACAAGCACATCAATCCACACATTGGTGGCATGATGCCGCTAACACCATCAATTTTCATGATCAGTCCTGCTCAACATTCATGCAGCCATGTTCTACTTTGGGCAGGTTCTGAATTGCTTGCATTAAAAGATGGTATAATTCATGATTTGTTGTGCATATGAAAAAATTAGGCCTTATACCATGACTATAGAGTTCAAAGCTATCTAATAAATAAAAAGAAAGCATGAAAAGCATTCCTTTAAATGCGTATTCAAGTTTGCTGACATTTTCCTTATGCCACCATATCACCAGCTTATCGCTATTCCACTGGGTATATTACATTTGACTTGACGAAGAGCTCAAGATTTTGCCACCAATATGCATTCCACTTTGTACAGCTGATTTTCTAAATGTCACTTGCCCCTTTTACCCACACTCGCATCTTTTTGCCTTTTTATTTTTGTACAGCTGCATACTGGAACAATCGTTCCTACATCACTGCTATGAATGATTTACAAGCCTTCATTGCACATTTACAACCCATTTCACACAGTAAGAAGATTGTCAATCTGACAATTTATAGCACACCCATCCTTTGTGTAATACCCCCATGTGAAGTCATTAAGGAATTAAAATGAGTTTGTGTTTATCGTTCTGGAGTGAAATATTTTGAGTATTCAGTCTTTGTTAGGACCCCCAAAAGTTGTACTTCACCACCACAAGTGTGTAGACTATACATACTTGTCTCCAACCCCAGTCATGCTTGCCTTTATACCACTGTATGAGTAAAGAACAAAATATATATACTCACGCCAGGTAGGAGTCGACATGTAGACTGTTGTAAATTTCGCATGCTTACGCAGCATATCTGCCCCAACCCGCAATGAGCCAGTTCCACTGAGGCACTGGATGCCGACTGCCTAAAAATAATAAACACACATACAGCAGAAAGTCCGAACACTGTTATCCACTTGACATTTCAGTTGGTTATAAGCAAAAATATAACACTGAAATCCTGATCTTTGAAAAGCTACTTTCTAGGGAAATCAGATGTAAGATAAAGTAGAATAATCAAATTACATCAAGCACTCAGTACTGATCTGAGCTAATCATCACAACAGACCACCGAGTGGGCTCTGCAATTAAGCATGTCAAGCACCTGGTTTAGTACAGGCAGCTGTCAGGACACTCTCTATAAACATGAAAGACAGCAGTTAATCTGTGTTTAAACAGCAATTCCTGCAAATGTGCAAGTTGCAACAGCACTCAGTGTTACCTGCTATACAGTTCTCGTGCCATAAAATCCTCGTAATGAAGTTTTTATTTCTGCACTGGAAGTAAAATCTCCAGCTCTAAATGCAATGCTTGTGTTCCTCTCCATTATGGCATATTATGTACATGCCACAACTAAATATGTATTTTCAGAACAAAAACCTCCCATGCTCTACAACTACACAGTCGAACACCTTTATAACGAAGAACGAAGTGCTTGGGGCCTCTGAAATTATTCGTTATGCAGGTCTCTTTGTTGCAAAGGTCGCACACCGCACAGCTCAACAATAGAACTGGGACAGAATTATTCCTTTGTTATAGAGGCCATTTCATTGTAGAGGCGGCGTTTATTGAAGAGGCACTCAACTGTTTACACAATGAATTTGCCAAGTTTCGCTTTTGACAGAGCCAAACAGAAATGCCATTTTTTCCTTGTCATCACAACGAACATTTCATTTTATTGTAGCCTAAACACAAATTATGATAGAGTAAGTTTTAATGTTAATTACAGTGATGTGGCTTCTCAAACACTGTAGCGTAGGTTCATGCACATGATCACACAGCTCCAACACCTTTAAAAATTCATGTTTTTCATGTTACAAACTTCCAGGAATGTACCACATTAAAGTTAGAAAAGAGTTAGGTGCATAGTACGACCACAAGAAGAGGGAAACGGACAACACAAGTGGACAAACAAATGAAATACCACACTTACACAAGTACAAATGCTATCAGAAGTTTTGAGATCAATCCTGATACAGTTGTAACAAGTTATAATCAAAATTTTTTTAGTTTTGTGAATATTGTTTAGGTGGGTTGCAATGCAGCACTAAAAAAAAACATAACACAAGTGATTAAGAGGCAATTACTCGGCCGTCTTTGATGGCTTCATTTTCACTGCCCAGCAGCATGCTGACAGCTGCCTTGCTGAATTCATCTAAACCAAGCTGACCAAGGTACTCGTGGTTAAGTGAAGAGTCCTCAGCCATTTCTTTTTCAACTTTGCGTACTACAGGCAGAACCCATGGCTTGGCTTCCTCAGTCCTGTAAGCTTGAAGAAAAGTATAAAAAGGCACAATGTAATCAGACTGGAGAGACAAATGTTACGCCTCATTATCATTCACGGACATATGCACCATTACATTGAGAGGTCTTCTACGCTCAGAAATGCTAGGACCATATTTGTAGCGGGCACGCAATGTTCAATAATTTTATTGTGATAATTGCATTCACACAAAATTAATAATTAATACCATTTTTCAGTGCTTCTATAGCTTCCCATGTGGAATGTACAATTCAGTAGCAAAGCTAAGTAGCATTTATTTTAGTAATTGAGAGACCACTAATTATAGTAAGTGTTGTCAAACAAACAAACATGGTCTGCAGTGGCACTTGATTCCATCAATGACTTTCTGCAGAGCACACATAGAGGCCATCGACCTTCCCATCACTTGCGAAAATGCACGCTGTCTAGATTGTTGTGTATGGGCGTGAGGTGAACATACTGCTACTCTTCCTAGTGCCTTTGAGCAGCTGTTCCCATGCGCTCACAAGACTCCAGATGGTATTATAGTGATGGTTGTCCAGGGACCTCTCAATGGAAAGTTTGATAGATGCGAAGTAACAACAAAGGCTCAGCGAATGACCAAAAAGACACTCTGTTCCAATAAGAACAGAGCTTGGCCAAGCTGGTGTAATACTTAGTCACTACCTCACAATTAACTTGAGCGTCATGATTTAAACAGCTGCAAGCATTTTCCCAACGGTGCTGACAGACCTATCATATAGAATGCTAAAAACCCCTGGATCTAATTCCAAACAGACTGCCAATGTTACTTGTGGGCATAAGGTGAACACGGTCGGTGCAGGTCAAGGGTAAACAAAGTGCTTAAGGAGAGGCCATCGTTGTGCAGTGGAATTCATTAGCCTGTGATGATGAGTGTTTTTCATAACAGAAGAGGGTAGTTAGGTGAAAACACTTCCACAGTGGTTATATATTTACAGTGTCTTGCATTCATTCTAAGTGGCATTTTTCTAGAGTGTCCCATCCATAGTACAATCAGCAAGACATTGCAACAAGCAGAAAAAAAAAAAAAGAGCTATAGAAATATGCTTGCATATCTGTCAAACCACCAAATATAATTGTTAACTTTCACGCACAAAGGTGAACTTTAAACAAAGGTGAGGTTGCACCATACACAGCCAAAAATGCTAAAACAAACCAAATGGCACGAGTAACACTTTAGCTAAACTTGTACAGTGGACCGCATTACAGCATAAGTGACATGAAAGAAGGACAGAAAGTTGTGTGACTTGGTATGACTCCATTTATTGGCAAAGAAGGGCACAAGAAATCCTGTACAAGACATGAGTTCACACCTAAACATCTTTTAATTCATTCATGAGCCTCGAATTACTAGTTACTTCAGATTAACTCTTTACCTCTCTCACTTATGAACATGTATTGCGAGCTCTCTTTTAGCCACATTTCCTAAGCAGATTTATGCATGCACAAGGTCATGCCTCTAGCAGAGATAATTAGATGCTGAAAAGATGTGCCCCGTTCAGTCTTTCATCTTAAGATTTAACGCAGCAGATAGGAGGTGAAATTTTAAAACATGTCGCTTACAATGAACATGATTCTGACAGAACAGCAGCATACTACCAAAAAGAAAGAAAAAAGGGAAGAAAAAGAAAAACAAAGGCAGGAAACAAAAATGGCAAACTTGGTGCATCTGACAGCTTTATATGGATGCTTAAATTTGGACTTCATTACAAACGTAAATGTAAAAAGGAGGAATGCAAACTCTTGTTGAACAACAAAGGCGACAACAACAACAACAACAACAACGATGATGATAATAATAATAATAATAATAATAATAATAATAATAATAATAATAATAATAATAATAATATGTACTATTGAACGAGTGGCGGTGTACTACTGCAGACAAAAATAAATGAACAAATGATGGCTAAAGATAAACAAGCAAACATGCTTGG